>NC_056432.1:70744135-71044135 GCF_018296145.1 Oncorhynchus tshawytscha
GCCTTATTTGTCCCACAGGACTGATCACATTTTTACTGACTGTGATAATATTTGAGTTGGCATTAGGGTTTATATGCTTCCAATGATTTTGGCTTGCATCAACAAAGCCGTCTAAAGGATGAATGAGCTTTTCAAATAAATTCATATTTCCATAATTGTATTTTATGCTTGTTGCCCAGTGTTGGCTTGGTGACCATTTTTATTGCCTATTTTTTTTCCTCTCCAATTTCCAAAACAAATCTGGAAAGTATGATTAATATCTCTGAAGTTATATTTCATTTAGTTTTTCTTCTGTTCTACATGGAAACATGTTGCGGTTAACCACATTATCTAGCAGAATGCCGACTGGAGGGGATGTCAGTGTAACTTGATGTGTTGTTCCAAATGGGAGAGTATTGGATTTCCAAAGAAGCCTAATACGGGGCTCTGCACGTCTGCCAAAAAAGTCATGCTTTTTTTCTTTCTTGCTAATTTTTCAGCAGCTGCCTTCTTGGAAACCCATCCTGGCCCACTAGTCTAACAACGAGAGTGGCATCTTCTACCCACTGACTTGCCTAAGACCAGAACATACTGTAGCTGAACACACAGAATGTTCTACTAAAGACTGTAGGGGCCTATAGTCAGAGTCATCAGAGGATTTATTGGTTGACTTTGCTGCCATCTAACAGTGGGTTGGCTGAGGACATTGCAGGTGACAGAGACGGGGTATGATGGATCCACAGTTAGCCTCATTAGATCAGAACTGATATTGGTCATGGAAAGTTGGATATGGGCTCTACGGAGCATCACTGTAGTAATTACACCAGCACACTGCCAGAGGGATTTTGTAACAGCTCCCCTCATATGGAAGGCCCCCTCAGTAAGATAATATCAGCTAAGGTAATATATGACTGAGGTGTGGAGAGAGTTGGACAGTGGAAGAGGCTGAGTGCTGTGTGCCAAACCTGACCAGCAGCGTGACATCATCAAGATCCACAGTGTAATTACCCAGTTCTTTCATTAGAAGGAAGATACACTGAACGCCTCTAGTTTAATCTGCTGGACTTTACTCTCAACATCTTGACATTCATGAAAAGAGCAGGGGGATAAAGGCTTTAGAGGCCTCCCTGAAGGGCTGGCGTCGGGATGGAGAACCAGGGAGACGAGGGGGACGTGTGGGTGGAGGAGGTGGGGTTGTAGCTCCTTGAGGTGTTGGAGAACACCTCAGCTCCCTCAGCCAGTCGTCTCTCCGTGATATCCTCCTCACGGAGGAGTGTGGAGGACCAGTGCGTCTATGTGACACTCTTCATCTCTCTGCCTCTAGAACCCAGGGCAGCCCCCTGTAGTGCTGTTGTGACGAGGGCCCTCTCTGTCGAGTCAAACAAGCTGTGCCCCTTGTGCTCTCTCCAACATGGTTGGAATGTTTTCCTGTTAGTTTAAGACTCGTCTCAACTAATTAATATTTTTGCTTATAGCGGTTGCAGCTCCCATGAGAGCCCCCTTAATTAATCATTTATAAATCTACACAGCCTCATAGTTTATTAGTCTCTGCCTTTGGCACTGGCTGGCTGCATTGGGAAACCGCAAATGATTAGTTACAGGAATGAAAGCTTTTTTTTCCTCCTCTCCCTCCCTTGTTTCCAACTGATTAGGGCCTCACACAAAGAGGCATTTCCATGGCCCGGCGCTGCACTTTCATTCATTTTAAGCGCCTGACACATTGTTCAATCTCTCCCCTCTGCTGCTACACTGCCCAGTCTCTGTGCCCATGTTTTGACTCAGCCGTGGTGGTCAGCGTGGAACGCCATGGTCAGAACAAAGGGCCTGGCAATAGGCACGTGAGAGGGAAATCAGAACCACTGAATGAGAGCACTTGACCCTACCTGGCACCCAGGTCGGGGCTACCGAGGAGAAGGTGGTTTCTGTCCATCCCGCCGAGGCCATGTTGGAGCTATGGGGGTGAAATCCATCCACGATTAATTCCGCCGTGACACACAGTGCTAAAGCTGTCTGGCTTTTATTGGAAAAGAGGCAGTATTTCCATCAGTTTAGCAAAAAAAAATATTAATTGAATCAACTAGAAGCAGGTTTTCATAATGTCTTAGCGCTCTCAGAGAAGGACGCTTTGTGCAACAGGGTTCCTCCATCCAATTATACCGTCACTGGCTCCCACACACCGGCCTCACACTGTTCTCCATTCCATCTTATCACTGCGTTTTCCCCTTTCTTATCATCAAAGAGGCTGCACTTTACTATGGAGCAGTAAATTAAAGCCAGCAATAAGTCTGTCTTCCTAAAGAGATAGACTAATGAAGTTATGAGGGACACACTGTGCAGCTTTGGATTGTGTGCCAAATGGTGCCATACTTAATTTTAAACACCGTAGCCCAATCACATTTCCACTGCGGCCAGGTAACTTTGATGTGTTGAGAGAGTGGGTGCTGCTGGGAGTCATGTGATCAAAGTTGACAGATGAGGGCAGGAGCATCTTCAGGCACTCTTTAGCTGTAGACCTGAGACAACAATAGCCAGAGAGAGTGAGAGAGAGAGAGAGAGAGAGAGAAGTCCTCACAGGCAAGATAGTTAGACTGCATTCATCTGAGCCTGGGACAAGAGTGTTGTGCAAACATGAGCGTAGCTCGAATTGTCTACACAACAAGAACCTATAGCTTTTATTGAAATTAATCTCAATTTCCCCTTTTTCTATTACCGAGGGGTCGATTACAGATTCACAAGAGACACAATGAATCAGGGGGGAGGAAGAGGAGGAGGAGGGGGACAGGGACCGGTTTTAGCTGCCTTGGGTTCTAGCTTACCGGTTTTAGCTTACCTTGCATACATCTTCTTCCTCATACCACTCCATTGGTTACTGTAGAAACAACATACAGATGGGTCTGGTCCTTACATAACCATCACCCCATTCCCTATATAGTCCTACAGTTGAAGTCGGAAGTTTACATACACTTAGGTTATTAAAGTCAATTAAACTCATTTTTAGACTACTCCTCAAATGTCTTGTTAACAAACTATAGTTTTGGCAAGTCGGTTAGGACATCTACTTAGTGTATGACACAATACATTCTTCCAACAATTGTTTACAGACAGATTATTTCACTTATAATTCACTGTATCACAATTCCAGTGGGTCAGAAGTTAACATACACTAAGTTGACTGTGCCATTAAACAGCTTGGAACATTGCAGGAAATGATGTCATGGCTTTAGAAGCCTCTGATAGGCTAAGTGACATAATTTGAGTCAACTGGAAGTGTACCTGTGGATGTATTTCAAGGCCTACCTTCAAACTTAGTGCCTCTTTGCTTGACATCATGGGAAAATCCAAATAAATCAGCCAAGACCTGATTGTAGACCTCCACAAAAATTGTAGTCTGGTTCATCCATGGGAGTAATTTCCAAATGCCTGAAGGTACCACGTTCATCTGTACAAACAATAGTATGCAAGTATAAACACCATGGGACCACGCAGCCGTCATACCACTCAGGAAGGCGACACGTTCTGTCTCCTAGAGATTAACATACTTTGGTGAGAGAAGTGCAAATCAATCCCAGAACAACAGCAAAGGACCCTGTGAAGATGCTGGAGGAAACAGGTACAAAAGTATCTTTCTCCACAGTAAAACGAGTCCTACATCGCCATAACCTGAAAGGCCGCTCAACAAGGAAGAAGCCACTACTCTAAAACCACCATAAAAAAGATGGTTTGCAACTGCACATGGGGACATAGATCGTACTTTTTGGAGAAATGTCTACGGTCTGACGAAACAAAAATAGAATTGTTTGGCCATAATGACCAACGTTATGTTAGGAGGAAAAAGGGGGAGGCTTGGAAGCCGTAGAACACCATCCCAACCGTGAAGCACAGGGGTGGCAGCATCATGTTGTGGGGGTGCTTGGCTGCAGGAGGGACTGGTGCACTTCACAAAATAGATGGCATCGTGAGGAAGGAGAATTATGTGGATATATTGAAGCAACATCTCAAGACATCAGTCAGGAAGTTAAAGCTTGGTCGCAAATAGGTCTTCCAAATGGACAATGACCCCAAGCATACTTCCAAAGTTGTGGCAAAATGGCTTAAGGACAACAAAGTCAAGGTATTGGAGTGGCCATCACAAAGCCCTGACCTCAATCCTATAGAACATTTGTGGGCAGAACTGAAAACTGTGTGTGAGCAAGGAGGGCTAAAAAACCTGACTCAGTTACACCAGCTCTGTCAGGAGGAATGGGCCAGAATTCACCCAACTTATTGTGGGAAGCTTGTGGAAGGCTACCCGATTCGTTTGACCCAAGTTAAACAATTTAAAGGCAATGCTACCAAATACTAATTGAGTGTACAGTATGTACACTTCTGACCCACTGGGAATGTGATGAAAGAAATAAAAGCTGAAGTTAATCATTCTCTCAACTATTATTCTGACATTTTACATTCTTAAAATAGAGTGCTGATCCTAACTGACCTAAGACTTGGATTAAATGTCAGGAATTTTGAGAAACTGAGTTTAAATGTATTTGGCTAAGGTGTAAACTTCCGACTTCAGCTGTATATATAGTCCTATGGGCCATGGTCAAAGGTAGTGCAACTGTATGGAGAATAAGGTACCATTTGGGGCTCTGCCCTAGATTCTTCAATGTCTCTTCGTCATGACACAGGACATGTACAGGAAATAGAACATGTTTAAAAATGGTCAAAGTGGAGGAAACGCGTAACTTTATAGAGTTTTGAATGTGGACTTTTCTTTGCAGAATACTCTGTGTGCTAACGTGTTGTGTGTGGGGGGACATGGCCTAATAGCTAGCAGTACCACATAGTGAGTGTTGGCTGGTGATTTGGGTGTTATGTGTGTATTCACACCCAGGGTTTGTCATATTGTTGAGACGACCAGAGCAGTAACCTGATCCTCTCTGGTGAGTTTCCAAACACCAACATCTCCCTCCTCACACTGTTTTCCATGGCAGCCCACAGACAATATAATACCCACCACCACTCCATAAATCTCAGGTCATAAAGACTGGTGAGAGCTCGGATTAGATTTGAATTTTACTCTGCCATTGTTGTGGGTTAAAAAAAATGAAAGTAACTTGGAAATATTGTGTTGCTTCCAGCTGGAATGTATAAGACCCATGCCTGGGGGATTTAAAAAAATCTGTATTGTTGTTTTAATTAGATTGTATTTCTCATAATTGAACTACACAGACATCAGACCTCAGCACACAGCTATAGTAAGTAAAAAAGGAACATCCACTGAAGTTCTCTTCTGTTTCCCTTTCTCTGTATTTCTCACTCTCTACACTCTACACCTTACTCTGTACACCTTTCTCTCTCTCTCCCTCCCTTCTCTCTCTTTCTCTCTCTCCCTCCGTCCTCTCTCCTTCTCTCTCTCTCCCTCGGTCTCTCTCTCTCTCTCCCTCCCTCCTCTCTCCTTCTCTCTCTCTCTCTCCCTCCCTCCTCTCTCTCTTTCTCTCTCTCTCCCTCCCTCCTCTCTCTCTCTCTCTCCCTCCCTCCTCTCTCCTTCTCTCTCTCTCTCCCTCCCTCCTCTCTCTCTCTTTCTCTCTCTCTCCCTCCCTCCTCTCTCTCTCTCTCTCCCTCCCTCCTCTCTCCTTCTCTCTCTCTCCCTCCCTCCTCTTTCTCTCTCTCTCTCTCCCTCCCTCCTCTCTCTCTCTCTCTCCCTCCCTCCTCTCTCTCTCTCTCTCTCCCTCCCTCCTCTCTCCTTCTCTCTCTCTCCCTCCCTCCTCTCTCCTTCTCTCTCTCTCTCCCTCCCTCCTCTCTCTCTCTTTCTCTCTCTCTCCCTCCCTCCTCTCTCTCTCTCTCTCTCTCCCTCCCTCCTCTCTCCTTCTCTCTCTCTCCCTCCCTCCTCTCTCCTTCTCTCTCTCTCTCCCTCCCTCCTCTCTCTCTCTTTCTCTCTCTCTCCCTCCCTCCTCTCTCTCTCTCTCTCCCTCCCTCCTCTCTCCTTCTCTCTCTCTCTCCCTCCCTCCTCTCTCTCTCTTTCTCTCTCTCTCCCTCCCTCCTCTCTCTCTCTCTCTCCCTCCATCCTCTCTCTTTCTCTTTCTCTCCCTCCCTCCTCTCTCTCTCCCTCCCTCCTCTCTCTTTCTCTCTCTCTCCCTCCCTCCGCTCTTTTTCTCTCTCCCTCCCTCCTCTCTCTCTCTCTCTCCCTCCCTCCTCTCTCTTTCTCTCTCTCTCCCTCCCTCCTCTCTCTCTCTCTCTCTCTCTCCCTCCCTCCCTCCTCTCTCTTTCTCTATCCCTCCCTCCTCTCTCTTTCTCTCTCTCTCCCTCCCTCCTCTCTCTTTCTCTCTCTCTCCCTCCCTCCTCTCTCGTTCTCTCTCCCTCCCTCCTCTCTCTTTCTCTCTCCCTCCCTCCTCTCTCTTTCTCTCTCTCTCCCTCCCTCTTCTCTTTCTCTCCCTCCTCTCTCTTTCTCTCTCTCCCTCCCTCTGCTCTCTTTCTCTCTTTCCATCTCTCTGTCTCTTTGTTGAACACCTAAATTAAAACAGGTGAAATATCTATTTTATGAACAGCCCTGGAAAGTACAGGGAGGCTTGTTGCACTTGATTTGTTTGTGTAATAATGAAACTGCTATCACTCAGTGAGCTATTTGGTTGGGAAATTGCTGCACAGCAAACCTGCCGCATTAGAGGCCATAATGTGTTTTGGGGAGATATACTGTATGTGTGTGTTGTCACACTGAGATGTTAGAACACAGATAGCTTGAGCACTGCACAGAAAATAAAACAAAGAAAATAGCTGTAAATAAAATTACAATTTGATAGTCATGTGATGGTTGTTCT
The DNA here is from genome assembly GCF_018296145.1 of Oncorhynchus tshawytscha. Lineage (NCBI taxonomy): Eukaryota > Metazoa > Chordata > Actinopteri > Salmoniformes > Salmonidae > Oncorhynchus > Oncorhynchus tshawytscha. The sequence continues at coordinate 70,750,912 of NC_056432.1, forward strand.
GCAACAATGTCAGATTGCTGAAACCCATGTTATAGGTACAGTGTATCATCTCTTATATCAGGTATATTGTGCGTCTCTGATATGTAATTAAAGTGTTAGCTGGTCATTTCCAAACCTGTTGAAGACTGGACTTCCTGTGTTGACTCATTATTTTTCCTCCATCATTTCTCTGTCTCATATACCCACCATGTCACCTCATATTCTCTGAGCGGTAGTTTACATGCCCTGTCATCTCTCTCATTGAACAGGGAGGAAACAAAAAATTATGTTTATGAATGTGGAATTGATGGATTCATCTTCTGTGGGCAAGCTGATTTTAAAGGTGGCTTAAGTCTATTACAGGGATGCATTGTGATGGAGGCTAGTGGGGAGGGCTGGGGAGGTGAACAGAGACAGTGGCTATAGAGAAGGGCTGGGGAGGTCACCAGAGACAGTGGCTAGTCTGGTGGGCTGGGAAGGTGAACAGAGACAGTGGCTAGGGGAGGGCTGGGGAGGTGAACAGAGAGGGTGGCTAGTGGGGAGGGCTAGGAGGTCAAAAGAGACTATTCTGAGGGGAAAAGGGGGGAATCAGCTCAATATTGGGAAGGTGTTCCTAACGTTTGATATACTCAGTGTATAGCCTCTGTAGGCAGGCCGTAGGACACCTACAGTGACACATGTAGGTAGCAATAGATAACTTTCATGTAACAGAGTATACCACATACAGTATGTGAACCCCCAAAACACCATTTTCTCTATTACTGAAAGAGAAGGTGACTATAAGGGATAGGTGCTGCTGTATGGTGTGGTGATTGTGACAGAGTGGAGAGAAACTTTTAAAGGCTGGATTTGTGACAGGAGGTCTGGCGCTCCAGTCCTTATCCGTTCTAATAGAATCCTGATTGTTCCACTCAGAGATGAGTGTCAGGCTGATGAAGTGATCAGGATTCAGGCCTCTTCAGGTACACCGGCTACTTCCTCTAGCCCTGCTCATAAGGGAGACATAGCCCTGTGTTTTCCTTCCTTTTTTTGTCTCTGCCAAGGAAAGGACCTGGGCGCCTCAGAGTAGGAATGCAGATCTAGGGACAGTTTTGCCTTTTAGATTATAATGAATAAGATTATATGGAAAGGGGGGACCTGATCCCAGATCAGCACTCCTGCTTTTAAATGCTTTATGAATACAGGCCCTGTACTGTATTTGTTGTCTGTGTATGGAATGATTGATGGAGCTCAGATCTTCATTGACTACAATGATAGGAGTTTCAGACTGGCTACAGTAGGAGTATGCCTTTAAGAATAAACTTGAATCATCTCCCCACTCATATTGAAATTCTTGCAAGGCATATTTCCCCGTAGCGCAATATATATATATTTTTATATCATTGTTAATGTTTTTGTCTGGCATTCCTGCTAAAAGACTGTGCTAACATATCTCACTGCGTTTTGGCACATATCCTATACTGTCTATTGTCGCGAGCACATCAGATCCTCATACAGCATCAACAACAGCCTTTGATGTTGTATAACATTGGCTGTGGGATATTGGATGTGGAATGGACATTGTCTTGCTCTGAAGAGAAACCATCTCCCTTGGTTATTGGAATTATTGTCTCAAATGAATATTTCCCGACTCCCCTCCATCTCACTATAATTCAAACGTTATATCATGATGAAAGATGAATCAATACTTGAGATACTAAATTATGCATTTCTAAGGATATTGGACCATTTGGAACTGAGAGCCACTGCATGTAAAACAGGGTCTTTCTATACATGATTCAACAGTGTTGTGGACCTATCACGGGCTGTTACTGGAAAACCAGGCCATTTGGAAAATGGGTTCTATTAGTGACCTTGGTTGAAAGAATCACACATTATCTCCATCTGAACCAATGTATATTCCCATCACGAGGACAAAGAGAAATGTGTTGGTCATATTCCCTAACAAAGCCATCCTCCCAGACACGGCTTGCATGCAGACAAATAGTATGATGTCACCGAATATGAGTAAGAGCAGCAAATCCCCCGTGACGCTAGAGAGAGTCTGGTCACCTTGTAAAAGACAATCGCCTGGGCTTCATATTAAATCAAATGCATCATAAAATGACTTGGCAGATCGTCCACTTAGTAAGAACCAGGCAAGCCCCAACTTTAAAGCTGTTTACCCACCTGACTATGTAACGCGGCGATTTGGCCACTATGTCCAGATTGAACTGGAAAATGACTTGCTAATCTGTTTAGTTATTTGGAGTAATTGGGTCTGGTGCCGGTGAGGTGGATTTCCTTGACTGTTGAAAGTGTCTGCTAGTAGTCCTTTCCCAGCTCCTTGGTATAATTACTCTGACAGAGCTGTGGCCACAGGGCCTACGAGGAGGGCTGCTTTTTAAACTGTAAATTATGAAGGATTAGCATTTATGAATTTTAAATCAGGACTGTGGTAGGAGACACTAAAGCTGCTTAGTGATTGCAAACGGCAGCGTCTGAGCAGGCGGCTTTGCTGTACACCCTCTACCTTCCAGTCAGTGTGTGTGTGTGTGTGTGTGTGTGTGTGTGTGTGTGTGTGTGTGTGTGTGTGTGTGTGTGTGTGTGTGTGTGTGTGTGTGTGTGTGTGTGTGTGTGTGTTAGATGTTTATTAATACGCTCTACCTCATAGACACAAAGTGTTCACTGGACTCCCAGCATCAGTGTTAAACGAATAAGGAGCTGACATGTTAATATCAGGCCCATCAGAGATACTGTATGTGCTAGGGGATGTGTGTGAGGGGATGTGTGTGAGAGGACGTGACATGTGTTAGCCAGCTACTGGGTGACTCTCCCTCCCTCTAAGGCTGGGGCTCTGCCTGCCTCTCACTGGAGTGGCATACCATACAGAATATCAAATGAGTGATTATGTTAATGTTGGAGTTGATCCATGCTAAATTATGCATAATGGATTGATGTGACAAAGTCATTAATTAGACGGATATCAACATTAAAAAGTGTGACGCAGAGCAATATTCTATTTTTCTATGAAGAATGAGTAAAATTATTTCGACATTAAATGTCAAATTTTGTCACCCCTGGGATGTGGTCTGTATGGTGCTGCCTGCCTTCACCTGCTTTAGCCACCCTGTGTCAGAGACAACTTTCTTTGTCTTAATTGTACAGTGCTCACACTGTTCAGCGGAGGTGCGAGCCCATGACTGACATTCTGCGTTATCAGAGGTTGTGTGTGGGATGGCTACGGGACACGGACTGAGGCCTGCCAGTCTCATATCACACCTCCAGAGCTGTCTGTAGTGGGATCAGTGGGACAGGACCCCCAGCCTGCCATCGTGTTAACTGGCTGAGTCTGGAGTCAGGCAGACAGGGGGATTTACTGTGTCAGTGTGGTGTTGTGTGTTAGTTAGTTCCCCCTACTGCATGTAGCAGCTATGCAAGCCCTGTGACTCATGAGCTGACTGGATGATTCCAGCCAAAGTCACATGAATTGATTCCATCTGTTTTTTTAAAGGAGGGCCGTAGCACTGAACAGCAGAGTCCTTCCCTAGGAGACAGAAGACAGACAGCAGAACGGCATACAGATGAAAGTGAGCCCAGTATTTCAGGATGACCTCTGTCTTGATAGCTATAGATTGTTCATCAACGCGTTATGCTGTCCTCCACCCAACGTTGTTGGACTTCTGTTTTCTAGAGCCTCGCGTTGACCATGACCATGAGGATAATTCTATATCTCAAAAGAATCATGATAAAGGAGATGTGTGACGAAGAAAAACTGAATTGGAATCCTCCCTGACGTTCTCACACACAGACCCAGCAAAAGTAGAGGGGGACGTTTATGATAGTAGTCTTATTAAACCTCTAGTGTTGGTTTGGCAGGCCTGGCCCTCCTAAGGCTCCTTTCCTACACTCTGAAGCATAAATGGACACATCTTATTGATTTTCTTTCAAGCCGGATTGCATTGATTTCTGTGAATATGGCAGACAAATCCAGCTGGCTGAGTCTCCACTGGGACAGTGTGGTGCTGGGGAGGGGAGCACAGACTCAGCCTCACACAGCAGGGAGGCAGGCCTCATTACACCAAACAGGGAACTAACTGCCTGCTGTCCATTCCCCTCCCCCCCACCATCCTAGTCCATATCCCCAAATTAAATGGAGAGCTTTTTAATTATTTATCAATAACAGCCACTGGGAGCCGGATCAATCAGTGTGAATGGTTTTTATAGATAATGAGGCCCAGGCTGATGGACTTGTGAAAATTGATCGCCATCTTAACCATTTTGATGTAGGCTTTAAGCAAAGACGATTACTTTCCCTCAGCGGGGCAGTAGTGACAGTGGCTGGGGTAATATGGGACGGGGGCAGGAGGAGGGGTGCGTGGTGCGCCCCAGGTGGGTTCTTTAGCCAACTGAAGTGTGCCTCACTAAGAATAAACAACCGTCTCAGTGCTGAGAGGTCTTATCCTCCTTTGCCATTAATCAACCCCTTAAACAGGACACCTCCTCACACCCGTTCAGCACACAGCACAGAGCAGAGTACCCTGAGACCAGCAACACCACTCACTACTACTACAGAGGACACTTCCTAGGACAGGCCCATACCTCTCTCTCTGTGCTTCCTCTATCATGTCCCAAGGTTTAGCTAAACTAGATTCATTGTGCTCCTGTAGCTGCTGAATGGTACCTAAGGAACCCAAATGTTCTCTCTCCTTGCCTCCATATTTCTATCAGAGGGCGTCATGTCAAGCTGCGTGAGGAGCTATTCCACCTGGAATTATTAGCCGGAGACACACAACGCAATCTAATTCCATACCACAGTATTCAATCACCATGAATCCAATGTTGCAGGTGTAGTAAAGAAGACATGGGATGGAGGTTTTTCAAATGAATTAATGCTCTGAGATGCATTTCTGTACCTGATTTAATACATTAATGAAATATTATATGTGCTCCACTTACATATTCATCCATCCAAGAGCTGTGAGTAAACAATCCAGGGTTGAATTCAGAAGATTGTTTATGTGTGGGAGACATGCCAACATAAAGGGACAATATAATACGATTTTACTTCATCTTTTTTATCCTGGGTAGGGGTGGGATTGGATTATAGGGGGACTTATTTGTATGAGGTATTGAGCACCACAAAATAAATTCTCACCTATTCAATTTGAAATCAGACCTAGGTGCTGTGGATAATCCTTTTTAACACAGTATGAACTGAAGGTCCAAGCCCACACATTTGAAATAAATATACTATTCCCCCTCAAAAACAATTGATATATACTCTGCCAGGATCATTCCAGTGCATATTCTTTGTGAGGATATTTACCTCAGAACGTGCTTGATTATTTTCCAAGAGCATAAACAGATCCATCCATATTCATTAGGAATTTGAAGCCGGCTCCCAATCCTCATGTCACACAAAGTCTTAGCCAAAGCGTCTTTCCCAACAGCACATTTTTATCTGGATCAGGATTCCTTATTTTGTTTTGAATTCCTCTCCCTTTCAGATGTCAGTCCCTGTCATAGTAGAGTCTCCTGATGGTTGTGGTTACATGGTGGCTCCACATTCAGGGATCATTTCAAGGCTTATTTCTGATGGAAACATTGAGACTTAAGCCTGGCAGAAGGACATGGTTTAGTGTGAACATGAGAGGTGGGTGGTGGTGGCGGTGTTGGTGTTGGTGGTGGTGATGGCTGTGGTGGTTGTGGTGGCGGTGTTGGTGGGGGTGATGGCTGTGGTGGTTGTGGTGGCGGTATTGGTGGTGGTGATGGCTGTGGTGGTTGTGGTGGCGGTGTTGGTGGGGGTGATGGCTGTGGTGGTTGTGGTGGCGGTATTGGTGGTGGTGATGGCTGTGGTGGTTGTGGTGGCGGTGTTGGGGGTGATGGCTGTGGTGGTTGTGGTGGCGGTGTTGGTGGTGGTGATGGCTGTGGTGGTTGTGGTGGCGGTGTTGGTGGGGGTGATGGCTGTGGTGGTTGTGGTGGCGGTATTGGTGGTGGTGATGGCTGTGGTGGTTGTGGTGGCGGTGTTGGTGGGGGTGATGGCTGTGGTGGTTGTGGTGGCAGTATTGGTGGTGGTGATGGCTGTGGTGTTGGTGGTGGTGGTGGTGGTGGTGGTGGTTAGTGGTGGTGTTGGTGGCGGTGTTGGTGGGGGTGATGGCTGTGGTGGTTGTGGTGGCGGTGTTGGTGGGGGTGATGGCTGTGGTGGTTGTGGTGGCGGTGTTGGTGGTGGTGATGGCTGTGGTGGTTGTGGTGGCGGTATTGGTGGTGGTGATGGCTGTGGTGGTTGTGGTGGCGGTATTGGTGGTGGTGATGGCTGTGGTGTTGGTGGTGGTGGTGGTGGTGGTGGTTAGTGGTGGTGTTGGTGGTGATGATGGCTGTGGTGGTGTTGGTGGGTTGGTGGTGGTGGTGGTGTTGGTGATGATGATGGCTGTGGTGGTGGTGGTGTTGGTGGTGATGGCTGTGGTGTTGGTGTTGGTGGTGGTGGTGGTGATGGCTGTGGTGTTGTTGGTGGTGGTGATGGCTGTGGTGTTGGTAGTGGTGGTGGTGGTGATGGCTGTGTTGGTGGTGGTGGTGTTGTTGTTGTTGGTGGTGGTGGTGGTGGTGATGGTGGTGGTAGTGTTGTTGGTGTTGGTAGTGGTGGTGATGGTGGCGAATGGCGAGAGGTTCTATTGTGAGAATTGATGAGGATGAGGAGGGAGGGTGATGTAACTCCCACATGGTAGATGGTATGGCCCATGGTAGATGTAAGATAGTTGAAATCCTCTCCCCCTTTCATGATAGTGTGTGCATTTACAGGGTGGGTCTGGATTGGGTCCAGTCCAGGGTTCCATAAGCTTGCTCTGCCAAGAGTGTCAGTCAGTTGGTGCTATGCAGAATCAATCTCACACAGGACCTGATGACAACAGCTCAACCTGTATGTTATAACCCCGTAGTCTATAGAATCCACTGCTTAACTTTGTACTAACTTTTACCAAAGCAGTGTACACACGTTTGGGTCCAACTCTTCTTCTTTTACCTTCCTATTACCTTTAGCTTCCGTGCCAGACCTTTGTACATTATGCAGTGTGTTGAATTTTTTACAAGAACAACACAACTCCTATTATTTGTCCAGAAAGAAAAGACCTGTAAACAGGAGGGAGGATGTTGTCCAGGGGTTTAAACATCACAGCACCTTACCTCATTAATTCTTCATCCACAACATGCAGGCCTAAAGGTAATTACAGGTCCTCCCCAAACAATACTTCCTGCTTCTCTCTCTCTCTCACTCGCTCCCTCTCTCTCTCTCTCTTTCTCACTGTCTCTCTCTCTCTCTCTCTCTCTCTCTCTCTCTCTCTCTAATGTGTCTCTATACCTTCTCTCTCTGTTGTACCTGCCATGTAGCTCAGAGTAATTTCAGCACATGTTTGTTGATTAATCACTGGACACGTGGGGTCACGTGACTGGCCAGTAACTGTAGGATCAAAGCTAGCTCATGGTCCCTTGTCAATAAACCTGGTCTATCTACACAGTGCTGAGGCTAGTAGAAACCAGGTCTGTGTGTACACAGTGCTAAGGCTAGTACAAACCTGGTCTGTGTACACAGTGCTGAGGCTAGTAGAAACTGGTCTGTGTACACAGTGCTGAGGCTATTAGAAACCTGGTCTGTGTACACAGTGCTGATGCTAGTAGAAACCTGGTCTGTGTACACAGTGCTGATGCTAGTCGTAAACCTGGACTGTGTACACAGTGCTGAGGCTATTAGAAACCTGGTCTATGTACACAGTGCTGATGCTAGTAGAAACCTGGTCTGTGTACACAGTGCTGATGCTAGTAGTAAACCTGGACTGTGTACACAGTGCTGATGCTAGTAGAAACCTGGTCTATGTACACAGTGCTGAGGCTAGTAGTAAATCTGGTCTATATACACAATGCTGAGGCTAGCAGAAACCTGGTCTGTGTACACAGTGCTGAAGCTAGTAGAAACCTGGTCTATGTACACAGTGCTGAGGCTAGTAGAAACCTGGTCTATGTACACAGTGCTGAGGCTAGTAGAAAGCTGGTCTATGTACACAATGCTGAGGCTAGTTGAAACCTGGTCTGTGTACACAGTGTTGATTCTAGTCGAAACCTGGTCGATGTACACAGTACAGAGGCTACTAGAAACCTGGTCTGTGTACACAGTGCTGAGGCTAGTAGGGAGAGCATGTCCACTTTACCAGCAAACACAATGGCAGAGAGGGACAGACAGGAAAACACGGAGAGACAGGGAGAGATGGAGAGAGATGTAGGGAGAGAGAAGGAGGAAGAGAGGAAGGTCAGCGCGTCAGATAGGACACTACAGCTGCTATCCTCTAGGGCCTTCTTCTGACACCTTGTTCCATCTCACAGTGTGAAGTGGCCAACAAGAGAAAAAAGTTACTGGGGTTGTAATAGGTGACCTTTCTATGAAGCGGAACACGTGCATTTTATACCAGAGTGTAAACAGCTGAGCTACATAACAATTAAGGTAACCTTTCTGTTTGAATAAGAGGCCATTTCTCAGAGAACTGAAATTACATGAATGATAAATGATTTTTGTTCTACAGTGGAGGGATGGAGAGAAATGGAATAGGGAAGAAGAGGGGGAGGGAGAGAAGGAAAGGCTGGTCTCACTTGTAAATCCCAGTTATAATGCCTCGTTAAAAAGATTTGGGAACGCGAAACAGAAGCAGACAAGCTCTCTCTTTTCTTAAAGGTAGACAGGTCTCAGTGGAATTCATTAATGTGAGTCCCAGTGGTGGTCTTACTCCTACAGTACAATCGCCTGGGTTAGCACCAATCCTGAAATTACATCTAATTGGACAATTACTCAAACTCAGAAACCTCCTGCAATAAGGCAACGAGGCCCCTAATAAACACCTTGTCATCTCAATAAAAACAAGGAAGTCATTTACCTGACCCAAGAGGCACAATTTTTAAATATATTTTCAAAATAATTGCATGTGCTGTGAATGAGAATATTAAAAAGGTAGCTATAGTAGTAGCTTTGCAGGGAAGAGTAATGCAGGTCTAGCTACCTCGGGCCTCACACTGCAGCCTCCTCTCTCTCTAGGGGAAGAGCTCATTTGTTCCACAGATAAGAGCATTGCACACGCAGTACTGTAATATTATTGCTGTCGTGTCATAATGAAATAATTTTGTCTCCCTTTCAACCCCCCCACCCACTATTCCCTCTGCCCCGGCCTACCCCACACATTGGACAGAACCTATTCCCTCTGCCCCTGCCTACCCCACACATTGGACAGAACCTATTCCCTCTGCCCCGGCCTACCCCACACATTGGACAGAACCTATTCCCTCTGCCCCTGCCTACCCCCCACATTGGACAGAACCTATTCCCTCTGCCCCGGCCTACCCCACACATTGGACAGAACCTATTCCCTCTGCCCCTGCCTACCCCACACATTGGACAGAACCTATTCCCTCTGCCCCGGCCTACCCCACACATTGGACAGAACCTATTCCCTCTGCCCCGGCCTACCCCACACATTGGACAGAACCTATTCCCTTTGCCCCTGCCTACCCCACACATTGGACAGAACCTATTCCCTCTGCCCCGGCCTACCCCACACATTGGACAGAACCTATTCCCTCTGCCCCTGCCTACCCCACACATTGGACAGAACCTATTCCCTCTGCCCCGGCCTACCCCACACATTGGACAGAACCTATTCCCTCTGCCCCGGCCTACCCCACACATTGGACAGAACCTATTCCCTCTGCCCCAGGCCGGCCTACCCCACACATTGGACAGAACCTATTCCCTCTGCCCCTGCCTACCCCACACATTGGACAGAACCTATTCCCTCTGCCCCTGCCTACCCCACACATTGGACAGAACCTATTCCCTCTGCCCCGGCCTACCCCACACATTGGACAGAACCTATTCCCTCTGCCCCTGCCTACCCCCACATTGGACAGAACCTATTCCCTCTGCCCCGGCCTACCCCACACATTGGACAGAACCTATTCCCTCTGCCCCTGCCTACCCCCACATTGGACAGAACCTATTCCCTCTGCCCCGGCCTACCCCACACATTGGACAGAACCTATTCCCTCTGCCCCTGCCTACCCCACACATTGGACAGAACCTATTCCCTCTGCCCCTGCCTACCCCCACATTGGACAGAACCTATTCCCTCTGCCCCTGCCTACCCCACACATTGGACAGAACCTATTCCCTCTGCCCCTGCCTACCCCCACATTGGACAGAACCTATTCCCTCTGCCCCTGCCTACCCCACACATTGGACAGAACCTATTCCCTCTGTCCCTGCCTACCCCACACATTGGACAGAACCTATTCCCTCTGCCCCTGCCTACCCCACACATTGGACAGAACCTATTCCCTCTGCCCCTGCCTACCCCCCATTGGACAGAACCATTGGACAGAACCTATTCCCTCTGCCCCGGTCTACCCCACACATTGGACAGAACCTATTCCCTCTGCCCCTGCCTAACCCACACATTGGACAGAACCTATTCCCTCTGCCCCTGCCTACCCCCCACATTGGACAGAACCTATTCCCTCTGCCCCTGCCTACCCCACACATTGGACAGAACCTATTCCCTCTGCCCCTGCCTACCCCACACATTGGACAGAACCTATTCCCTCTGCCCCTGCCTACCCCACACATTGGACAGAACCTATTCCCTCTGCCCCTGCCTACCCCACACATTGGACAGAACCTATTCCCTCTGCCCCGGCCTACCCCCCCACATTGGACAGAACCTATTCCCTCTGCCCCTGCCTACCCCACACATTGGACAGAACCTATTCCCTCTGCCCCTGCCTACCCCACACATTGGACAGAACCTATTCCCTCTGCCCCTGCCTACCCCACACATTGGACAGAACCTATTCCCTCTGCCCCTGCCTACCCCACACATTGGACAGAACCTATTCCCTCTGCCCCGGCCTACCCCCACATTGGACAGAACCTATTCCCTCTGCCCCTGCCTACCCCACACATTGGACAGAACCTATTCCCTCTGCCCCTGCCTACCCCCACATTGGACAGAACCTATTCCCTCTGCCCCTGCCTACCCCACACATTGGACAGAACCTATTCCCTCTGCCCCTGCCTACCCCACACATTGGACAGAACCTATTCCCTCTGCCCCTGCCTACCCCACACATTGGACAGAACCTATTCCCTCTGCCCCTGCCTACCCCCCACATTGGACAGAACCTATTCCCTCTGCCCCTGCCTACCCCACACATTGGACAGAACCTATTCCCTCTGCCCCTGCCTACCCCACACATTGGACAGAACCTATTCCCTCTGCCCCTGCCTACCCCCACATTGGACAGAACCTATTCCCTCTGCCCCGGCCTACCCCACACATTGGACAGAACCTATTCCCTCTGCCCCTGCCTACCCCACACATTGGACAGAACCTATTCCCTCTGCCCCTGCCTACCCCACACATTGGACAGAACCTATTCCCTCTGCCCCTGCCTACCCCACACATTGGACAGAACCTATTCCCTCTGCCCCGGCCTACCCCACACATTGGACAGAACCTATTCCCTCTGCCCCTGCCTACCCCACACATTGGACAGAACCTATTCCCTCTGCCCCTGCCTACCCCCCACATTGGACAGAACCTATTCCCTCTGCCCCTGCCTACCCCACACATTGGACAGAACCTATTCCCTCTGCCCCTGCCTACCCCACACATTGGACAGAACCTATTCCCTCTGCCCCTGCCTACCCCACACATTGGACAGAACCTATTCCCTCTGCCCCTGCCTACCCCACACATTGGACAGAACCTATTCCCTCTGCCACGGCCTACCCCACACATTGGACAGAACCTATTCCCTCTGCCCCTGCCTACCCCACACATTGGACAGAACCTATTCCCTCTGCCCCTGCCTACCCCCACATTGGACAGAACCTATTCCCTCTGCCCCTGCCTACCCCACACATTGGACAGAACCTATTCCCTCTGCCCCTGCCTACCCCACACATTGGACAGAACCTATTCCCTCTGCCCCTGCCTACCCCACACATTGGACAGAACCTATTCCCTCTGCCCCTGCCTACCCCACACATTGGACAGAACCTATTCCCTCTGCCCCGGCCTACCCCCACATTGGACAGAACCTATTCCCTCTGCCCCTGCCTACCCCACACATTGGACAGAACCTATTCCCTCTGCCCCTGCCTACCCCCCACATTGGACAGAACCTATTCCCTCTGCCCCGGCCTACCCCACACATTGGACAGAACCTATTCCCTCTGCCCCTGCCTACCCCACACATTGGACAGAACCTATTCCCTCTGCCCCTGCCTACCCCACACATTGGACAGAACCTATTCCCTCTGCCCCGGCCTACCCCACACATTGGACAGAACCTATTCCCTCTGCCCCGGCCTACCCCACACATTGGACAGAACCTATTCCCTCTGCCCCTGCCTACCCCACACATTGGACAGAACCTATTCCCTCTGCCCCGGCCTACCCCACACATTGGACAGAACCTATTCCCTCTGCCCCGGCCTACCCCACACATTGGACAGAACCTATTCCCTCTGCCCCGGCCTACCCCACACATTGGACAGAACCTATTCCCTCTGCCCCTGCCTACCCCACACATTGGACAGAACCTATTCCCTCTGCCCCTGCCTACCCCACACATTGGACAGAACCTATTCCCTCTGCCCCTGCCTACCCCACACATTGGACAGAACCTATTCCCTCTGCCCCTGCCTACCCCACACATTGGACAGAACCTATTCCCTCTGCCCCTGCCTACCCCACACATTGGACAGAACCTATTTCCTCCTCATGTATGAAGCATTAATTAAACATTGCTGGTGGAAAGTATATATTTTGTTCATTTTCCCCCACAGCGGCTGCAGCAGCAACATTGTGTCCATTAGATTGGATAGCAATTGTGTAATATAGAGTTTGTTTCGTGGTTCTCTAGCTCATTATCACCTCTCTATGACTGTCAGACTTTAGAGGCTAATCAGATCATCTTCTACATATAACGAAGTCTCCTCCACATCAGGGGGGTCCATGACACAGGCAGGAAATAGGGCCAGAGAGCTATGACACAGGCAGGAAATAGGGCCAGAGAGCTATGACCCTCTGTCACTGTTCCAGTCATGAACCCTTCACCCACCCTCCAACCAGCCTCCACTTACCCTTCACTCAGCCTCCACTCACCCTTCACCCACCCTCCACCCAGCCTCCACTCACCCTTCACTCAGCCTCCACTCACCCTCCACCCAGTCTCCACCCACCCTTCACTCAGCCTCCACTCACCCTCCACCCAGCCTCCACTCACCCTTCACCCAGCCTCCAACCTTCACCCACCCTCCAACCCCCTCACCCAGTCTCCACCCAGCTTCCACCCAGCCACTACCCAGCATCCTCCACCCATGCTCCACCCAGCCTTCACACACCTTCCACCCAGTCTCCACCCAGCCTCCTCCACCTACCCTCCACCCAGCCTCCACCCAGCCTCCACCCACCCTCCACCCAGTCTCCACCCAGCCTTCACACACCCTACAGCCACCCTTCCTCCAGTCTCCACCCAGCCTCCTCCAGCCTCTACCCACTCTCCACCCAGCCTCCACCCACCCTTCAACCAGTCTCCACCCATAAGAGGGGGCAGGTAGCCTAGTGGTTAGAGCGGTGGGACAGTAACCGCAAGGTTACTGGATCAAATCCCAGAGCTGACAAGGTAAAAATCTGTCGTTCAGCCCCCTGCACCTCTCTGATTCAGAGGGGTTGGGTTAAATGCAGAAGACATGTTTCAATTGAATACATTCAGTTTGAAAACTGACTAGGTATCCTCCTTTTCTCCAGCCTTCACCCAGCCTATTCCAGTCTCCACTCACCCTTCACCCAGCTTTCAGCCTCCTCCAGGCACTAGCTCTTTAAGTCATGCTCTCTTCAGGATGCTGAACTGTCATCTCCCCTCTCTGTGCCCTCCACCACTGCCTCTCTGATGAGCCACATACCAGGGTTTTCACATCTCTCCCCCATGAAGGACCAACAGAAGGATGAATAAATAATCATGGTTGACCTCGCACGTCCAGGGACAGCAGTCTAACACCTTCACTGACAAGAGTTCACCCAAATGCCACTCCCCTGCCATAGACCAGAGACCAGAGAGAGAAAAAAACCTAGAGCGATGAGAAAAGTGTAGCCCGGGAGAGCTGGACGGTGACAAATGGTGTGGAAAAAACAACAGAGGCAGCCGTCTGAAGGGAAGACATGAGTAAAACGCACAAATAATTAACTGGGTAAATATTGGAGAGCCCACTGACTAATTACCTCACACGTCTCACTGCGCTCTCATTATTGTTCCTGTCGGAGTTAACCCCTTCCCTCCTGCCGGTGCTCGCCACCTACAGCCCCCTGAGCCAGCTTCTTACACCCCCACTCCTATATACATGCTTGTGAGTAGAGACAGGTACTTTAGGTATGATTACCGTATGGGTATCATGGATTATTATACACTTACACTGACAATGGGAGAGGCTTAAAGTTATCAGGCAAGGCATATGTTTAAAAAAAACAATCTGTCTAGTTGAACTAGTAAATTATTTGTTTTTCAGATGGACAGTTGTCAGTCAAGCTTTTGTCAGCATATTGAACCAAGCTATACACCCAGGCACTCCTCTGCTCGTCTCCCCTATCTGAAGACTGTTCCATCTGGCTAGGGGAGGTGTTGCTGGGCTGGCTATCACTGGCCACTCTGCTTCTCTCCTCAGGTAGAGTGGAGGATCTGCTCACACAAGGACGTTTCTCCAGTAATCTCCAGGACGATGGCTAATGACAGCAGCTGTGAGGCAGGCATGCACCACTTCCAAGCTGATTTAAGTTTAACGAGCCACTCCAGAGTGCTATTGATTCAAATCTATATTTGACAGGATATTCTCTGAGCATGTATTAAATGGATAAGAACTCCTCTACCTTCTGAGAGCATCCCCAAATGGAGGGGAGAGGGCATTAGGCGAGAAAAGGGTGTTTCATTTGTTGAGTGATTTGAGTTTTGCTTCAGTCAATGGGGAATGTGTGTATCCGTAGGAGACGCCATGTTTTCACTCCACACCCTCTCCTTCTACATGCACACTGATGAGGAGAAAACACACAAGCAAAACAAACATGCTTTATCATTATTTCCCTGCTGTAAACAGGCTGGCAGTATGCACTGAGTGGATTCACAGCTGCTTCTTCTTTTAATTATCCCTCGCTATCAAAGTGAATGATGAGATTTATAATGAACTCTACATTTCCAATTTGCATGTTCCCCTGTAATTGCTTAGTACAGGCAGGTCTGGGGAAAAAATAACATCTTCCAACACCCGGAATTGGCGTATTGCCATCCCATTTCCCATATTTTCACAAAAGCAACAATGTTATTTCATTATCAGACAAGCTTGTAAACATTATGTTTTGGGGAGAAAGCTGAGAAAAGACAGAAAGAGAGGGAGAAAGACGGCTGTTGATATAGAACTCCAACCACCATAACACAAAGAACAGGATCTGTTGTGGTGTAGTACGATTTCTCCAAATATCCCGTGTTTTCAGATACAGGGCCTTACTGTGAGCTGTGTTTCTATTCTACTATAGTATACTATTTCAGGCTGTAAAGGAACCACGGATGAAGGCTGCTCAGGGAATAACAGGCTTCTCTTTTCTATTGAGTCAACATCAAGGTAAAATGTGCACTAATATGAAAACACTGGTTTTATCTGGCCTCTTGCTTGAGCTGTGGGTTTTTCTCACTTTGCAGTATGCTTCTCTGGACAAAATAGTCTTGTCACTGTTAGAGCCACAATGTGTTTCTCATACCAGCTGATAGTGTGGCTCGGTTTTATTATACATGTTGGTAGAATGTTGGTGCAGTGTGAACAGTGTGTGAATTACACCCAGAGTACACAAGAACAACTCTTTCATCATCCCCTCACCCTGCATCTACAGTACATGTGACGTTATATAGGACCTCAACTAAACCTCTGAAACCAGGAGAGAGAGAGAGAAAGACAGAGACAGCGAATGCACACACACCCTTTTCTTTAATCATCTTTAAAACCTGTATTGCTTAATGGTGGGGCTGTGGGAAGCGAAATGAAACATTCCTTCTCGATTATAAATGTGTTTTAAAGTGAGTGTAACAAATGTTTTCATAATCCTCGATGTGTTCAAGTCTGTTTTCCCCACCAAGCAGCTGACAGCCTCCTAATGCTGCCACATTAAAGGGCTTTTCCAGTGCATGTGATGCAGCTTTAACTAGGTCCTGGGGGCATTGTTAGTTATCATTGCCTACTGCTGGAGTGAGCCGCGGCCCCGGTGAAAGCAATTTTAGCTTTCCTCCCAATCAGTGGCGCAACATGAGAGACGGCCAAGGAGAACAAACGGTCCGGCTCACCACTTCCCACCGACGATCTTATCTGCGCCTCCTCCAGTCCCGAAAGGGCCAGTTGACGCAACAACCTCCCCCTCCCCCAAAAGACATGGGATGCTTGGCCCCAGGAGCCCCAAAACACGCAGATATCTACAAAGTAGACTCACAGAGACAGAAAACAACCTCTGAAGGCATCAGACATGAACATATATTCTGCAGAATTTGTGTGGGGATTTACATTTGTACGTGTGTATGTATGTGAGACAGACCAAGGCCATGACTGAGTGAGTTCTAAACCCATGTCAAAACAAGTCATTTCTGTGCTCCTCTGAAGTGAATCGACATGTGGAGGAATCAATTATTCTTCAAAAGTGAGTGTGAGGATAGGCCCTCATGCATTTTAGCCACCTCATAGAGCAGACAGGCAGGTTCTGGTGGCCTTGAAAATAGTTGATCCTGTATCAGATGTACATGACAAGGACTCTATTCTGTTCTATTTACTCACTTGCCGTATACATGAGGAATCTATTTACCATTAATAAAGTTATTGTAGGTATTTTTTTTTAAAAGAACCTTTATTTAACTAGGCAAGTCAGTTAAGAAAAAATTATTATTTACAATGACGGCCTACACCGGCCAAGCTTAGACAACGCTGGGCCAATTGTGCACCGCCCTACGGGACTCCAAATCACAGCCGGTTGTGATACAATCTGGATTTGAACCAGGTTGTCTGTAGTGACGCCTCTAGCACTGAGAGGCAGTGTCTTAGACCACTGCACTACTTGGGAGTATGATTAAGGCTTGGCATACTGTATATTGTTAACTTTTGTATTACATGTAACCAGTACATACACTGAGTATACTAAACATTAGGAACACCTTCAGTCAGGATTCACCTAGTCAGTCTATGTCATGGAAAGAGCAGGTGTTCTTAATGTTTTGTATACTCAGTATAGAGTAGTTAGGGTATCAGAAATGTTTTGATCATGGTATATATCAAGCACTGTAACAAAGGCCATGTGGTTATAATGAGGACACTTCTAAAATGTCCATTCCTCCTTCTGACTTCCTCCCTAGGCCCTTCCTCTCTCTATACATATCTCTCTCATTCCCCCCCTGTCTCACTCTCTCTCTGTGTTGTTTCTAGAAGCCCTGTGATTTATTTGGTGTCAGATGTCAGATAGTCCAGGTACAAGGAGATACAACGTGCTGTCAGAGCTGGCTGAGTCATGGAGCTGTGGGGGTATTATTATGAGGGGGTGCAGCCTAAAGCCTTCTTACTCATTAGGGGGCACACTTAGCATCTCTCATAAATTAACTCAACTTCTTCTAAGCCGGGGAAAATGTACAGACTTTATCAAGCTTGGAAGTGTACCAGGCTTCGTTTCTTTCTCCCAGGGTGTGTTGAGGGTGAGAGGATCATGGTGTCGGTTTTATTACAGTGGGATCTCACCAAAATACTTATGCCATTTTACAGTGTTTATTTTAACTTCTCAAATGGTTTTGAAGGCTTTCCTGTTGCCATTACCTGTGTCACAGAGAGAGGCCCTGTGCCCAGTGTAGCGAATAGAGACACATTTTACTGGCTCACCTCACTGTAAAGTTTTATCTTGGGGAACCAATTAAAGGTAATGTAATAATTGGTGACTTCAGTGTGATTGGGTGTTTATGTTGCTGATTTTATGCATCTGAAGATAATCTTGCCTTGTCACTGCGGGTCACGGCTGAGTTGGTTGGTGGCTGATGATTAAGATAACACACATTGTGGTGTATTGAGGTGAGTGACCTGCCGCTCTGTGCAGATAAGATCATCCGAACTGAATTGCAGTAATGTTAAATTAAGATAATTACTAAATCAATAGCTTTGATACATGTTTTGTTACTCAGTGTTATTACTGAGAGGAATAAGACATTAAATGGATTGTATCACAGCCTTTTCATATGGATTACAACTTCTTTTAAATAACTGCATGTCAATTTCATCAAATCAAATCAAATCAAATTTTATTTGTCACATACACATGGTTAGCAGATGTTAATGCGAGTGTAGCGAAATGCTTGATGATGACCCAGGGTCTCGAGCTTGATGACGAGCTTGGAGGGTACTATGGTGTTGAATGCCGAGCTGTAGTCGATGAACAGCATTCTCACATAGGTATTCCTCTTGTCCAGATGGGTTAGGGCAGTGTGCAGTGTGGTTGAGATTGCATCGTCTGTGGACCTATTTGGGCGGTAAGCAAATTGGAGTGGGTCAAGGGTGTCAGGTAGGGTGGAGGTGATATGGTCCTTGACTAGTCTCTCAAAGCACTTCATGATGACGGATGTGAGTGCTACGGGCGGTAGTCGTTTAGCTCAGTTACCTTAGCTTTCTTGGGAACAGGAACAATGGTGGCCCTCTTGAAGCATGTGGGAACAGCAGACTGGTATAGGGATTGGTTGAATATGTCCGTAAACACACCGGCCAGCTGGTCTGCGCATGCTCTGAGGGCGCGGCTGGGGATGCCGTCTGGGCCTGCAGCCTTGCGAGGGTTAACACGTTTAAATGTCTTACTCACTTCGGCTGCAGTGAAGGGAGACCGCATGATTCCGTTGCAGGCCGTGTCAGTGGCACTGTATTGTCCTCAAAGCGGGCAAAAAGTTATTTAGTCTGCCTGGGAGCAAGACATCCTGGTCCGTGACTGGGCTGGGTTTCTTCCTGTAGTCCGTGATTGACTGTAGACCCTGCCACATACCTCTTGTGTCTGAGCCGTTGAATTGAGATTCTACTTTGTCTCTGTACTGGCGCTTAGCTTGTTTGATAGCCTTGCGGAGGGAATAGCTGCACTGTTTGTATTCAGTCATGTTACCAGACACCTTGCCCTGATTAAAAGCAGTGGTTCGTGCCTTCAGTTTCACACGAATGCTGCCATCAATCCATGGTTTCTGGTTAGGGAATGTTTTAATCGTTGCTATGGGAACGACATCTTCAACGCACGTTCTAATGAACTCGCACACCGTATCAGCGTATTCGTCAATGTTGTTGTCTGACGCAATACGAAACATCTCCCAGTCCACGTGATGGAAGCAGTCTTGGAGTGTGGAGTCAGCTTGGTCGGACCAGCGTTGGACAGACCTCAGCGTGGGAGCTTCTTGTTTTAGTTTCTGTCTGTAGGCAGGGATCAACAAAATGGAGTCGTGGTCAGCTTTTCCGAAAGGGGGCGGGGCAGGGCCTTATATGCGTCGCGGAAGTTAGAGTAACAATGATCCAGGGTCTTTCCACCCCTGGTTGCGCAATCAATATGCTGATAAAATTTAGGGAGTCTTGTTTTCAGATTAGCCTTGTTAAAATCCCCAGCTACAATGAATGCAGCCTCCGGATAAATCGTTTCCAGTTTGCAGAGAGTTAAATAAAGTTCGTTCAGAGCCATCGATGTGTCTGCTTGGGGGGATATATACAGCTGTGATTATAATCGAAGAGAATTCTCTTGGTAGATAATGCGGTCTACATTTGATTGTGAGGAATTCTAAATCAGGTGAACAGAAGGATTTGAGTTCCTGTATGTTTCCTTCATCACACCATGTCACGTTGGCCATAAGGCATACGCCCCGCCCGTCTTCTTACCAGAGAGATGTTTGTTTCTGTCGGCGCGATGCGTGGAGAAACCCGCTGGCTGCACCGCTTCGGATTGCGTCTCTCCAGTTAGCCATGTTTCCGTGAAGCAGAGAACGTTACAGTCTCTGATGTCCCTCTGGAATGCTACCCTTGCTCGGATTTCATCAACCTTGTTGTCAAGAGACTGGACATTGGCAAGAAGAATGCTGGGGAGTGGTGCACGATGTGCCCGTCTCCGGAGTCTGACCAGAAGACCGCTTCGTTTCCCTCTTTTTCTGAGTCGTTTTTTTTTTTTGGTCGCTGCATGTGATCCACTCGGTTACACTGGTTGTAAGGCAGAACTCAGGATCCGCATCGCGAAAAACATATTCTTGGTCGTACTGATGGTGAGTTGACGCTGATCTTATATTCAGTAGTTCTTGTCGGCTGTATGTAAAGAAACCTAAGATGACCTGGGGTACTAGTGTAAGAAATAACACGTAAAAAAAAAATCAGCCCTGCAATTTGAGAAGCCACTGACAGGCTCTGCATGATTCAAATTGAACACACACGCACACATGTGCACACACTCACACACGCACACACACACGCACACACACATACACACACACACACACACACACACACACACACACACACACACACACACACACACACACACACACACACACACACACACACACACACACAGGCATGTACACATACTCAAACAACAGCCACACATACATACTGTTTTGATGAGGATAAGGCCTTTTAATTTATTCCAGGAAATAGTCAGACAATCAGATACTTGATGATGATCCAGCAGCATTATACATGTGTACTCCTCCCCTTCTCTCAAAGAGGCTTAGGGCTTGCAGAGGGAGACAAGAGAACATTGCAGCAACTTTTTGACAGACGTCTTCAATAAACAGGGCCTTTCGAGGTAAGAGAGGGGGGTCTTAGGAATCATGTTTTATTTACTGCGTTTGAGGTTGGGTTTAAAAACATTAAATTGTGGACAGGCAATCAGAGGCATGTGATGAGAGATTTCACGGCCGGTTATCTCCTGGTCCTCACCGCTGGTTCTGTGTGTGCCGGGAGATTGGGGAGAAGTGTCCATGCCAAGCGCCCAGGGCCTCAGGCAGCAGCAGCAGACAGAGCTAGCTCCTTTAAAGCTATGCTGGCTCAGGGCCCCCTATCGGAGCCAGAACACTGCTCTGTATGCATTCATTATGGCACCCATTAGAGTAAACATCTCAACCTCCCCCTACACCAGCCCCCTTGCTTTTAAGTGCCATACGACAAGACAGCATCCAAGCCACAAAATGAGAACCTTGCCCCCACTTCGTCTTATTTATTTATTCATTTATGTATTTAGACACTTTCATCCAGAGCGTTTCCTCCTGTTTTTACGTAAAGAGCTTTTGCATGTTTCCAGACCCACTTCTCTCTGTCTCTCTCCTGATGGCTGCCTGATGCTGGAGTGCCAACAAAGAGTGGATGGATGGAGGCCTAATTACTGATCTTTACTCCTCTTAATTCTGTGCAGGGCTAAGGTTATATAGGCCATCTTTATAGCTCAGGTTCAAGATAATTGAGAATGTATAAAATATGATTTGATTCCCCCAAAGAAAAGTCGAGCTCTGTAGCTCAATTAACTTCCCTTCATTTCTAGTTCAGGGAAATAATAGGCCACAAGGGATATTTGTCTTTCTGATACACTGCCTGAAGTAGCCCGGATATGAATTGAAATCAAAGGTAGTGGAATTATCGCTGTTTTGATCTGGAGTGAAGTGTCCTCGTGGTAACGACATAGCCCCTACTTGTATCTGTGTCTGGCTTCAAGGGAGTCCCGACGTTGTCTTGGTCTTACTCAGGAAAATGAATGGTGTATCTGAATGAGGCTTCAGAGATAAAGGCCTGGAAGAATGTATTTAGAAAGGCTATAGCCACAGATGGAGAGCCAATGTAGATAATAATCATTTCATTTCATTTCATTCATTTAATCATTTCATCAGATGTGTTTGATTCTATCCATGGCCTCAATCAAATGTGGAAACCTCGAGTCAGCTTGTATTCAAATTAATAGTGTAGGTGTCATCATTTAAACTCCAAAAGTCTAAATGATGTCGGAGGAAGAGAGCATCGTTGATCTAATGGAGGCTTGCTTCAGTACTGCGAGTCGTTTACTTAATTACCAAATTACACTTATTTATAGAGGGGTTAAGGCTCATGTGATGGCTCTGCATTAGCATCAAGGCAGAAATGAGCCCCTCAGGCCCTTGCTGCTGCTGCTACTACTACTCAGCTATTAGTGAAGGATCTCAGCTTTAAATCCCTCAAATGTAAATATCTAAGTGACCTAATCTGCGACTCAGATACTGGCCTGAGGGAAAGGAAGATAGTCTCTCTCTCTCTCTCTCTCTCTCTCTTTCACATTGTGATAGTCACTCTTTAACCCTCACTCCTCTCTCTCTCTCTCTCATTCACCCACTGTGTCTCTCTGTCTCATGTTGGGCCTACCCTGTCTGTCTGTACTGCCTGTAGAGTTGTTGACTGCTGGTCTGCCTTCATGTCTGTGAGTGTGATCTGGCTCTATTAAAGGGCCCACACAGCCGGTGCCATCACGCCCGTCCCTCTGTCTGTCAGCCAGACGGCCACCATCACAGGAACATGTGGTATTAACGAGCGTACAGCCAGGCATGTATACATGGGTCTGGAGTCTGGACGCAGGCAGCCTGGCCCTAGGCAGCGTGCCACAAGACACTGAAGGGGGAACAAGGGAACATGACAGGATCATGACACTTGCTTTTGTGTATCATATCATTTTACCAATCATCTGCATTTCATTTATCTGGGCTGTGCTGCATGTACTCAAAGTGGCAGGCCTGCTGGCCTAGTTAGGGTGGGAGAGGAGATGGAGACGGAGACGGAGAGGGGGTAGCTGGGTAAAAATAGGGCTGATGAAATCCTCCTGTCCACAGCCCACTGACAGCGCTGGCACTCCAAATGAAACGCGTCACACATGAAATACAATAAGGCAGTGTTATTACATTCCATCCAACAAAGGGGGAAATAAATGCAAGTTGATTTCTGACAATGTCCTTTGTTGCTGTTCCTGTTGTTGTTTTGTTATGTTTTTAGTTTTTTTTCTTTAAAAAATCCAAACATTGTTGTTGGAAGCTGAGCTCCAGCAGGGAAGGGAGACTCTCTGTTCCAGGGTTACTTCTCTGATGTTGATGTTTCTGTGTTTGAATTTCAAACGTAAGATAAAACCATCCTAAATTCATCTCTCCTTAATAATCTGGTAAACAAGTGTGATATGCCCCTGAAAGGGAACTCAGGAGTTGTGCGACAGACCTGGCCTGGCAGTGAAAACTTCCATTGGTGTTCAGCCTGTTGTAATCATTTATCTGCTGTATAGAAGTTAATGCAACTCAAACTCCTGC
Source organism: Oncorhynchus tshawytscha (assembly GCF_018296145.1). Taxonomy (NCBI): domain Eukaryota; kingdom Metazoa; phylum Chordata; class Actinopteri; order Salmoniformes; family Salmonidae; genus Oncorhynchus; species Oncorhynchus tshawytscha. The sequence continues at coordinate 70,774,288 of NC_056432.1, forward strand.
TGTTTAGAGTGAGGGCTCGTGCAGTATTTAAAGTGAATGTAATAATGGATATTGAATGGAATATATCCTACAACCTTGAATTATTGATGGATTCACTGAGTCCCACAGCCCTATTGACACGTTAAATGCACTTTGTTGTAAATGCGATACTTTTGTTGTCAGAATATTTACCATCAACCTGTCTGTATTGATTCTTTTTATTCCCTTTTTGAAGAAATTATTGGACATGCTTTGGAGAAAAAAAAGATGTATACTTAAATCATCCCATGGAGCTGAATACACTAAAGGGGAGAGGGTATAGAGAAAGACACAGAGTGACGTTTGTTGGGAATTAAGGGACATTTGCTAATTTAATGCTTGGATGCAGAAGAGCTATGTTCTTCCTCTGCAAATGTACAAGTAAAGTACCTAATAATGCCAGGCAATTAGAAGTGACTGCTGCTAGAAAACAGGGTCTGGAGTGATTGCATATGTGGATTAGGTTGCATTAGCCAACCGGTGGAGAGGAGAGAGGTTGACACTGAAAGGGGGTGTTATACGAGTACCAAGGACAATGCCTTAAATGCCACACTTCAGCAGCGAGAAGGGATTTGCTTCTAATTAATTTCCAAAGATTTTCATCCCCCCCATTCAGAAGGCCAGCCTGGTAGGAACTGAACGGAGGAGCTGCTCTCCTGCAGCGACAGCCCTGAGCAAATGTTCGACATCATTAAAAACATCAAGTGCCTTTCACTCCCCTCACTGCTGCTATCTGGATCTGCTGTTCATGTCGCTGATAAAACACTGTGAACGTGATGCACCATCACAGCTCTTTCTGCAGGCTCCAAACAGTCCTGTGCCTCCACTAGGGTACCTGTAGACCCAGCTTAATTTCATGTGCCATACAGATATGAAGAAGGAAACAGTTCAATTCTTTTAATGTTTTTCAAGGGTTGTTAATCAATTTAATCTCTCAGGGTTGATTACATTTAGCCATCAATTGATTAATCTACCAATTCATCTACTGGTTTGTCTATAGACTTTCTAATGGAAGTTTTCAAGGCCAAGAACTTCAGGCAATTTCCTCATTTTGAAAGGATATCTTAAATGTATTTTACTGCCTCTCTCTTCTGAGTTTCACGGGCATGCACACTCACACACACACACGCACACACACACACACATCCCTAGCTCAGGGCAGTTTATCTGAGTGGTGCCATCTGATGGGAGGATTTAGAGTTGAGAAGGGCTGTGGTTCTGGATGACAGATTTTAATTACAGAAACATGGGCTAGTGACACAAGAATTGCCAGGTTGAGCGGAGCGGCAGCCAATGACGAGCCTGATAACCAGATGACGAGCGCAGGGCAGATAATTAGCTCTAAAAGGGCAGTTCTTGCTGATGTGCCACGTCAACTGGAGGAATGCCATGCTGCACGGCCATCACTGACTTAGAACAGAGTTACGTCCTCACCTTTGACTATAGGCCCTCACTATGAGGCATATCACACCATGCTGCACGAAGCTGAGAAAAGTAGAACCAAAGTCAATGTTTGTGCTGTGTATTCACCTCACCACTGCACACACCTCATTGGTTAGTATGGAATCCCTGCTGTAATCATTAGTGGATGCAGTTTTAAGGCCATGACCCGTCCTTCCTGTTTATTTACCACTATAAAACGAATTACAAGCTGTTTTTCTGATCTCATAAGTGCACATTATTCTTGGTCTGTGTGCAGTCAATGTTTTCTTGCAAGCTACCTGTATACTAGAGCTCTGCAGTGTTCAATTTAAAGTGTTCTACAACTTTGAATTTAGTTTCCACTGCTCTGCAGGCTTCTTTGCTCTATTGCTCTGTTGGAATAGAAGTATGCAGCACTGCTTCCATCGTTAGCGTCGATCATATAGTGCATTCGGAAATTATTCAGACCCCTTGACTTTTTCCACGTTGTTACATTACAGCCTTATTCTGAAAGAAAAAAAAATAAATTAAATCCTCATCAATCTACACAAAACACCCCATAATGACGAAGCAAAAACAGGTTTGTAGAAATTAAAAAATATTACATTTTCATAAGTATTCAGACCCTGTACTTTGTTGAAGCACCTTAAGCAGCGATTACAGCCTTGAGTCTTCTTGGGTATGATGCTACAAACTTGGCACACCTGTATTTGGGGAGTTTCTCCCAATCCTCTCTGTAGATCTTCTCAAGCTCTGTCAGGTTGGACGGGGAGCGTTGCTGCACAGCTATTTTCAGGTCTCTCCAGAGATGTTCGATCAGGTTCAAGTCCTGGCTCTGGCTGGGTGACTCAAACACATTCAGAGACTTGTCCCAAAGCCACTCCTGCGTTGTCTTGTTGTATTTGTATTTATTATGGATCCCCATTAGCAGCTACTCTTCCTGGGGTCAAGCAAAATTAAGGCAGTTTATACCATTTTTAAAACACATTTACAGATTTCACAACACACTGTGTGCCCTCAGGCCCCTACTCCACCACTACCATATATATACAGAACAAAATCTATGTGTACGTGTGTGTATAGAGCGTATGTTATCGTGTGTGTGTGTGTGTGTGTGTGTGTGTGTGTGTGTGTGTGTGTGTGTGTGTGTGTGTGTGTGTGTGTGTGTGTGTGTGTGTGTGTGTGTGTGTGTTTGTGTGTGTGTGTGTGTGTGTGTATGCATGTGTCTGTGCCTATGTATGTGTTGCTTCACAGACCCCGCTGTTCCATAAGGTGTTCTTTAATCTGTGTTTTTAAATCAAATTTTACTGCTTGAGTTACTTGATGAGGAATAGAGTTCCATGTAGTCATGGCTCTATGTAGTATTGTGCGCCTTCCATAGTCTGTTCTGGACTTGGGGACTGTGAAGCGACCTCTTGTGGCATGTCTTGTCGGGTATGACATGTATAGTGTTGAGTCATCCACATACATAGACACTATGGCTTTCCTCAAAGTAAGTCTTGGCTGTGTGCTTTTGGTTGTTGTCCTGTTGGAAGGTGAACTTTCGCCCAAGTCTGAGGTCCTGAGCGGGTGGACTAGGTTTTCATCAAGGATCTCTCTGTACTTTGCTCCGATCATCTTTCTTTCGATCCTGACTAATCTCCCAGTAACTGCAGCTGAAAAAAAATCCCACAGCATGTTGCTGCTACAACCATGCTTCACCGTAGGGATGGTGCCAGGTTTCCGCCAGACGTGACAGTTGGCATTCAGGCCAAAGTGTTCAATCTTGGTTTCATCAAACCAGAGAATCTTGTTTCTCATTCTGAGATTATTTTGGTGCCTTTTGGCAAACTCCAAGTGGGCTGTCATGTGCCTTTTCCTGAGGAGTGACTTCCATCTGGCCACTCTATCATAAAGGCCTGATTGGTGGAGTGCTGCAGAGATGGTTGTCCTTCTGGAAGGTTCTCCCATCTCCACAAAGGAACTCTGGAGCTCTTTCAGAGTGACCATCGGGTTCTTGGTCACCTCCCTGACCAAGGCCCTTCTCCTCCGATTGCTCAGTTTGGCTGGGCGGTCAGCTCTAGGAAGAGTCTTGGTGGTTCCAAACTTCCTTTAAGAATGATGGAGGCCACTGTGTTCTTGAGGTCCTTCAATGCTGCAGACATTTTTTGGTAACCTTCCCCAGATCTGTGCCTCAACACAATCCTGTCTCAGAGCTCTACGGACAATTCCTTTGACCTCATGGCTTGGATTTTGCTCTGACATGCACTGTCAACTGTGGGACCTTATATAGACAGGTGTGTGCCTTTCCAAATCATGTCCAATCAATTGAATTTACCACAGGTGGACTCCAATCAAGTTGTAGAAACATCTCAAGGATGATCAATGGAAACAGGATTCACCTGAGCTCAATTTTGAGGTTCATAGCAAAGGGTCTGAATACTTATGTAAATAAGGTATTTCTGCAGGGGGTTTCAAAAATGTCTAAAAACCTGTTATTGCTTAGTCATTACGGGGTATTGTGTGTAGATTGCTGAGTTTGTATTTCTATTTCATATGTTTTATAATAAGGCTGTAACGTAACAAAATGTGGAAAAGGTCAAGGGGTCTGAGGACTTTCCGAAGGCAGTGTATATACAGTGGGGCAAAATAGTATTTAGTCAGCCACCAATTGTGCAAGTTCTCCCACTGAAAAAGATGAGAGAGGCCTGTAATTTTCATCATAGGTACACTTCAACTATGACAGACAAAATGAGAAAAAAAATCCAGAAAATCACATTGTAGGATTTTTAATGAATTTATTTGCAAATTATGGTGGAAAATAAGTATTTGGTCAATAACAAAGTTTATCTCAATATTTTGTTATATACCCTTTGTTGGCAATGACAGAGGTCAAACGTTTTCTGTAAGTCTTCACAAGGTTTTCACACACTGTTGCTGGTATTTTGGCCCATTCCTCCATGCAGATCTCCTCTAGAGCAGTGATGTTTTGGGGCTGTTGCTGGGCAACACGGACTTTCAACTCCCTCCAAAGATTTTCTATGGGGTTGAGATCTGGAGACAGGCTAGGCCACTCCAGGACCTTGAAATGCTTCTTACGAAGCCACTCCTTCGTTGCCCAGGCGGTGTGTTTGGGATCATTATCATGCTGAAAGACCCAGCCACGTTTCATCTTCAATGCCCTTGCTGATGGAAGGAGGTTTTCACTCAAAATCTCACGATACATGGCCCCATTCATTCTTTCCTTTACACGGATCAGTCGTCCTGGTCCCTTTGCAGAAAAACAGCCCCAAAGCATGATGTTTCCACCCATGCTTCACAGTAGGTATGGTATGCAACTCAGCATTCTTTGTCCTCCAAACACGACGAGTTGAGTTTTTACCAAAGAGTTCTATTTTGGTTTCATCTGACCATATGACATTCTCCCAATCTTCTTCTGGATCATCCAAATGCTCTCTAGCAAACTTCAGATGGGCCTGGACATGTACTGGCTTAAGCAGGGGGACACGTCTGGCACTGCAGGATTTGAGTCCCTGGCGGCGTAGTGTGTTACTGATGGTAGGCTTTGTTACTTTGGTCCCAGCTCTCTGCAGGTCATCCACTAGGTCCCCCCGTGTGGTTCTGGGATTTTTCCTCACCGTTCTTGTGATCATTTTGACCCCAAGGGGTGAGATCTTGCGTGGAGCCCCAGATCGAGGGAGATTATCAGTTGTCTTGTATGTCTTCCATTTCCTAATAATTGCTCCCACAGTTGATTTCTTCAAACCAAGCTGCTTACCTATTGCAGATTCAGTCTTCCCAGCCTGGTGCAGTTCTACAATTTTGTTTCTGGTGTCCTTTGACAGCTCTTTGGTCTTGGCCATAGTGGAGTTTGGAGTGTGACTGTTTGAGGTTGTGGACAGGTGTCTTTTATACTGATAACAAGTTCAAACAGGTGCCATTAATACAGGTAACGAGTGGAGGACAGAGGAGCCTCTTAAAGAAGAACTTACAGGTCTGTGAGAGCCAGAAATCTTGCTTGTTTGCAGGTGACCGAATACTTATTTTCCACCATAATTTGCAAATAAATTCATAAAAAATCCTACAATGTGATTTTCTGGATTTTTTTTCTCATTTTGTCTGTCATAGTTGAAGTGTACCTATGATGGAAATTACAGGCCTCTCTCATCTTTTTAAGTGGGAGAACTTGCACAATTGGTGGCTGACTAAATACTTTTTTGCCCCACTGTACTTGAGATCAGTGAGTGCTCCTAACACGCAGGCCTTGGGATTGTTCAGTCCTGGACAGAAGCTGCAGTAAGCAGCAACACACAGGCGCCAGTGGCAGAGAGTGGCCCTCCTGTCTGCTACAGAGCATGGAGTGGATCCCTGAGCCGGCTCTTTCTCCTTATTCTCCAGTTGCAGCCTGCTGGTCTGTAGATACATTGGCGTCTAGACGACTGGCTGGGAGTAGTGCAGTGTGAACGGTAACACCCAGGACAAATTACACGGCAGGAGAAGAGGGGCCTCTCCACCACTGAGCCATGGTGGCATCACAGGGGCGGAAAATGACAATTCCCTGAAAAGGTCATACAAGACGCCTGCGCTGCGATACGAGCTTACAGCCAATCTGACAATCTTAATTCAAATCATGACATTCCCCAAAAAGTAGAAGGTTTTCATCTCCCCATGTCAGAACAGCGAACTGACCTTTAGCATTTCAGAACTTCACTGAGTTTTAACAAATGCTAATCAGTCCCCTTCATTAACAGGTCTCCTTCCTGTCGCCTCTCACACCCGCACAATATATGCGTTTCACACAGAGATCCAAAGAGTAATAGGATTTTCTATTGTATTCTATTAATATGCATACATTTTCTATGAATTGGGTTGCCTGAAATGGTTTTCAGTGATATAATGAATACTGGTCTTAATAAAATGTAAACGTTCTATGCATTCTTTAAAATGCTCTCTAAATTATTTTACATCCAATATTTCCAGTAGGTCTCTTTTTAACAGATTATGAATTTTGGAGTACAATAATAGCATTTTTATACAAAAGCAGTAGTTGTATTGTGACAGAGGAGGTAAAACACCTTGATGCTTCTAGTTAATCTTTAAAACCTTACGATATCACTGTATTGTATAGTATAGTATCTCATCATAGTAGCAGTATGAATAGGAGATCAGCTAGTGATGGATTAATTATGACTGTGCTGCAGGAGATAATATTCTCTCTCTTTCTTTCTCTCTCTCTTGCTACCTCTCTCTCTCTCTGGTTTCAGAATGGTGACTGAGACTATGCAGCCACTATGGGGAGCTGCTCTGTGCTAAAGCTGCTCAGGTAACAGGCTGTGTGGCACTGTGCAGTACTTTCACATACCAGTGTACGTGTGTGTGTAGTGCACACATGTGTCTGTGGCAGTTAGCTCCGAAGAGTAGCAACTGAAAAACACTAACTCTCTGGCCATGTATCTGGTGTGATCGCCTTCCCCCGAAACAACTCAGAGCTCCCACTGAAATCCAAACATAGCGAGTGATACCACCCCTGTTTGCGTCCCTTGTGGACCTGGGGAAAGCCTGGAGAGATAGGCCAGCCTCCCGCTCACCTGCACAGCACAGCTGGGTGCCCAGATTAATAGGCAAGATAGACCTATGTACTTAGTCATCACTCTGATTGTGTGTGGCCAGGCAGACCCAGGCTGTGTGCCCAGGCTGTGTGCAGGTGGGGAAGCCAGATGATGAGCTATGGTGACATAGTAAATGAAGATATGCTGAGAAGCCTTGGAACTGCATAATGACTTCTGTTTGTCTCCATAAAATCCACAGCTCATATCTCATACACCTCACCGCTGGGGCTCTCTGGCTCCCCCTCTGTTCTGATGTAGTACAACAGTGTCTAACGCCACTCTACACCTGTGGCCTTTTCCTCATCCCCCTACTCAAAGTATTGCCATTACACCATAGGACAACATGATGCTTTGTCACAAGAGATCCTGTATGGCTACTTAAAAGGAGAGTGGTGGGCTCTACATATCAATCCTATAATATGTGCCCTGGTGTCATGCACACCTTCTGTGTAGTTGGTTGTAACTGTTCTCTTTCCTGGGGTTAAAATGGGCTTGCCTCCTGTTACCCTTACGCTGTCCTGTTGGAGTCAGTCAGACAAGGCTACCCTCCTTTCTCTACACAGGCCTTCACCCCCACCCCCATCCTAACCCCCCTCGCTGCCAAAGCTGAAAACAGCATTTTTTTCCCCCCCAAGTGGTGGAAGGTCACCTGTGCTCTCAAGACTGTTTAGCAAGGTCAGCCAGTAATGAGCTGCAACTACTTTATTTGCGAGTCGGAGGCTCGGAGGGATTAATTGTCCCCACTCTGTCTCATCCATGATCTGAGGGCCCTTTGTCAAAATGATCCATGGCTTTCGTCCCGCGGGCCGACGCTTTCATTATTGAGGTGCTGGCTAATCGATAGATGCATTTTTAGCGTTGTGCCCTGTAACTTTTATCAATCCTTATTATCTAATGAGTAATACAGACCTGTTAGAGGGCCCTATCTGCACATCCGAGGCCTCATGCATTTTTAATTGGACCTGATAGCATTAATGGCTGAATATGCAGCCAGCCAATTCACAGACCTGCCCCAGCCTTAAGTGAAGTGCCTTAAATTAAAAGCCCTATAGAAATCAATAGTGCTGGCGTCTATGAGAGAGGAGAGAGCACATATCCTGGACGGCCAGGCCGCTGACACGCCTCTCACCATATGCTGCTGGCTGTGCTGAGCCTCTCTATCCTCTCTAGTCTGTTTAGTGTGTCCTAGTGAGCACCAGGAATCACCCCTCCAAAATAGAGGCCAATATTGGAGGGCCTGTTTGATGGGGCTTAAAAGTTTGCATTAATGCTGCATTAATGGCTTGTCTAGCTGGATGACTTTTTTTTAGAGTGAAGCATAACATGTTGAGCGGCACTGTCAAAAAATATTACATGGGCAAATGGCATGCGAAGCATTAATTTAAAGCTGAGATCCCACTCTGTGTGACGCAACAAAGAGAGACTGACAAACAGCTTGCAAGTGGGCAATTACTACTGACAGAGTGCACTTTGACTCTGCATTAGGCAAATTCATTTGACAGTTGCTCAATACAATTCTATAACATGCCAGGCTTATATTGTACATGTTAGCCGGATGTTGAAAGTGCTTGAGAGTATTTTTAATAATGCATCTTTAAATCACATCAAATGAAATTCATCTCCAGAGAACCCTACAGTGTGATCGGTGGACTCAGAATCTAAGCTCTCAGACACAGAGACAGGAGAGAGATGCAGTTTCTGAGCAGTGTGTTTGCTGCAGGTCATTTTCAGTAAAGGACTCACATGATTTGATATTGTCTATTTTTTCCCCTCGAAAGGTTTGGATCATTTCTGGGTATGTATTCCTCATCTTCCGTAAATTGGAAGGTTTATCCTACACATATACTCTGACACATAGATTTGTAAGGCAGAGTAAAAACAGGCAACCTCCAGCGAGTGGGGGCCATGGTGAGACTGTGTGAACAGAACTCATTAAAACTCCAGCTCACACACAGAGACTCCTCTGCTTGTGCTGCAAGCGCAGGGTTGAGCTAATTTGTGAGTGAGTCCAAGGCTGTTGTCCAACAACACATTTCTAATTGTCACTTGCTCCACCCCTACTCCCACCACCTCCACCCTCCCCTCCCACCACCCCAGCTCTCCTCCTGCAGGAGCTGTGAGTCGCAGCTGAAAAATAGATGAGATCTTTGTCACTCAAATCGCGGTACGTTCTTTAAGTGCTGTCAGAGTGGGGATGAGGCCAACATGTATTATGGAACACAGTAGGGCCTGCTAAGGACCTCTCCTCTGCTCTCCATCCTGCAACCCGTCTGGACTATGTAACAGAACTGTCTGAGCATGGGCGGATTGGCCATCTGACAATTCTGGCAAATGCCAGATGGGCTGAACCATCTTTTTGTTGGGTGGGCTGGTCCCCCAAAAAATGTATCATGGACACGGTCAGTGGCCCATAGTTCTGTTAAGTTTTTTATATTTTTATATTTTTGTGCAATTTCCCTGTTGTGGTCATAATATATTTGAGCATTTGCTTGATCAGTGGGCAATGGCCAGCCCACCCTACCAAGATGTGCTGGCCCGGTTATCTTATTGGCTGAGTCTGTGCTGAGAAATGACTCTATGCTTAGCACCGACAGATCAGCTGCTGCTGCAGAAGACAATTCAGTTGAGGTAGGGAGAAAACAGTGAAAGATAAACACACTGACACAGATTTATCCTACTGCTTCCAGTTAATATTTTGGCTGTATATTGTATGAAATAGTAGGCTGATTAACACTTAGGCCTAATTAATGAAGGAGGTATTTGGGGGAACGCATATGACAGGCAGTAGCTTGCAATAGCTTGCAACCGCCATCTATAAGACATTAAATACAGTGCTACTGCTTTTTATGTCATACAAATCATGTATAACAATGGAACACTGAATTAATGCATAATAATTGCTAAATAATCCTCTGTTAAAGGTCAGTGTATGGTCCCCTGGTCGTCTGGTCCCAGTGATGCTAGGCTTAGTAGCACAGACGGCTCAGCTGCTGGAGGTAAGAAGAAGAAAGAGAAAGACACACAGACACATGTACTGCCAGGTTTCATATTTTGGCTCTATAATATGGGGGGGGTATGTATGAAAGCCAGGCACTTACAGTATATTTGCAATATAAGTCGTTTTGCTTTGATGAGCCAATGGTTATCTATTAGGCATTTCTTCATTCATCTTTCTTCTTTATCTAATACATGTGTTTATTCATTCAGGCAGTGTGGTCCTCTGGTATTCTGGTACCAGTGCTGTGGGAAAGGATGCTAGGCTTAGCAGAGACAGCTCAGAGATGAGTGCATTGGAGGTAGGAAGAAAACAGAGAGACACGGATGTATTGCCAGTTCCTTAATATGTTGGCTCTATATGTAATAGAAATTAACACTTAGGAGTGAAAGACAAACAGACAGCGCGACAACAGAGGAGCACAAGGAGAAGCACAGTCAGAGTGGTGCCCAGTGATGTTGGCTGGTGTGGATAAAATGTCAGGGCTGAATTTTCATCCCAATCTGCCCCTGTATCTGAGGAAGGGAGTCGGACACATGGCAATGCCTGTTGTAATATAGAATTCTATAATATCTCAAGTTTAAAGCTAATTAATCTCAGAGGTATCTCTGGGTTTAAGGCCTTTCTGCTCTGTCTGAGGCAGCTAATTCCCCCCCATCTGGAGTGTTGAGCAGCGTTTACCAGAGTTGACCAGATTAGGCCCAGACACAGGCTCTGTTAAAGGGAGCTGCTGTTCCCTTCAGATTGGAGATCTGCCATCATTGTGTTACTGTGTAGACCCTGAGTAGGGGATAGATGAATAAAGGGCTATTGTCTGTGCCTGTGACAGGTTTGACTGGAAGGCTAGAAACGGAACCCTTACCACAAAAGAAAAACCTTTTACTGGTGTGTGAAGCAGGACATGCGTGCCATGGCATGTTGAACATTATCATTTTAATCCATGTACATGAACGCTTCGGCATTTCCAATTTTATCCTGCATTCTGTTTTGTGTTTCAGCTTACTGGCCCTGGATGATAGATATTCCTTGATGAATGTTCTTTTTCAGGGCGAGCTTAAATTGCATGAACGAGATACACATCTCCACAGATTAAAAAAAAGCTACAGTTTCCCCCAAATGTTGGAATTAGACCTGTCTAAAACATCTTTATTGTGTTCAGTGGATGTGCTCATAGCCAGTAAATTGAAATAGTTTATCTAAAGTTCAAACTCACTCACTTTAAACTTTTTCTCTGTAGTGATTGTTTCATGTCTGTTTTTGAGGGCATGGACCTGTTCTGATTGGCCCAAGGTCACACATTATGAAGGGCTGGATGAATAGGGCTGAATAGGGAATGAGTCGGGCCTTCCATGGGAATTGGGCCTCTGCAGGAAGCTTACAGATGTGATCTAACACCATAGCCAAACCAGACGCGCGCTTGTATGCGCCATCGTGTGCAAATTGATTTTGTCCCCCACACCAAACTGGATCACGACACGCAGGTTGAAATATCAAAACAAACTCAGAACCAATTATATTAATTTGGGGACAGGTTGAAAAGCATTAAACATTTATGGCAACTTACCTAGATGGCTTGCAGTTGCTAGCTAATTTGTCCTATTTAGATAGCTTGCTGTTTCTAGCTAATTTGTCCTGGGATATAAACGTTGTGTTATTATTTTACCTGAAATGCACAAGATCCTCTACTCCGACAATTCATCCACACATAAAATGGTCAACTGAATCGTTTCTAGTCATCTCTTCTCCTTCCAGGCTTTTTCTTCTTTGGACTTTATATGGCGATTGGCATCTAACTTTCATAATAAGGTGTATTACCACAGCTAACCGACAAAACATCAGTTCATCTTTCAATCACCCATGTGGGTATAACCAATGAGGAGATGGCACGTGGGTATATGCTTCTATAAACCAATGAGGAGATAGGAGAGGCAGGACTTGCACCTCGTTCAGCGTTCTATTTTAGCACTTGGCAACGCAGATACTCGTTGGCGCGCATGAGCAATGTGGGTACAATGATTAAATAACATGTATGTGTACATTTATTTTGCAATACTCGCACACGCGACGTGAGCGGTGTGGTCAGCATGTAACTCCCCTAGAGGCAAACAGGTGAGTCAGCCCAGTGCCTTACAGCCCTGCCACACTCTGCACCATGTCTCTTTTTGGAAGATAAAAAATGATTAAAAAAGAGAGCGAGAGAGATACATAGATAGAGACAGAGAGATACAGAGAAACAGACAGAGTGTGGACAAGAAGGGTAACAGCGACAGTCAGATAGAGCGAATGAGAGGAATATATATGTGAAAGGTGCTATGTATTTGTCATAATGTTTCCAAATGTAGAGAGCAGGAGGTGGAGTGAGAAAGGATGAGAAGTAAAAAGAGGCACGAGATCAAAGGTTCATCTGAAACCCTCACAATGATGTCAAACCCCTGTGCTTAGATTATACTTGACCACCTCTGTTCACAGTTGGCCACCTCTATTCTATATTACCGGATTGGATCCTGAATACAGCTGACTCACATTAGTTAAATGAATTTCTCCATGTGCCATTTAGGATGGGCATTGTGAGACACCAGGCTTCCCCAATCATGTCACTCACATCCGACGGTGACGCATCACTGAGGTGGTTTTGACACAAGATGTCGGACGGAGTCACACTCCACCTCTACCTTTTCCCCATCCATTAGGCTCTGCACGCCATAGTTGAGAGGGAGCGTCAATCGCCTAGCATCAGCTCAGAGAGCGCTGTAGCATCAGCTCAGAGAGCGCTGTAGCAGCAGCTCGGGGTTCTCCTCCCCCGCAGATGCACCTTTGGCCAGTGGAGGCCTCCTCCTTCCCTTTGTTCTGTGCATCTGTTCAGCATCAGGTGACAAGGCTTATCAACCTCACTATGGGTCTTATTAAGACAGCCAGGCAGAGTAGAGCAGAGCGCTCAGTCTCTACCCAGTCTATCTCTGCAGAGACCAGGCCTCCCAGCTCTAACTCCTGTAGATCATACTGCGTGGGCTGAGAACCAGCCCTATTCTCCATCTCTATCTCTTAGGAAAGAGTTTTTTTATGTTGCATTGTGAGCAAGTGTACTTGAGGGTGGCTTTGGTGTTTGAATTCAAGAGGCGTTTAATGTTTTGGATGCTTTGTTTGCTGCTCCATTTGTTTCCCTGCTGTAAAGTGTTCAGAATATTCAAATCCTACTCATTCAAATACCCTCGGGGAAGGAAAGTTTAGAGGTGTCTGTTTTCCACAGGGACTCCTGACTAGAGTCTGAGAATGACCTTTGATCTCTGACCTAAGCTGTTGTTACCTGTATTGCTATGCTGCAGAGCCCTTCTCCCTTCTCAATACTCACTAATGTATGCCACTGATAACACTGAAGTAATACTAACATGGAATCAATTCTTTATAGACATTATTAAGTCTTGTTTCAAAAACAGTTGTAATTTCACATGGCCTCATACAGCATTACATGCTAAAGGAAAACCTATTCCGCTATTAATATTGCTTGTTATTTTTAATCCAATGATCATCCATCGGGACATTTGTTGAATTACACCAGGTTGTAACGTATACTGTAAAGCAAAAAAATGAGGTTCAGTTTTCCCAGTCAGTGTGGTGATGAGTGGGAGTGGAGCCTCAGGTCTCTGTGGTTCTCTGTATACCTGCAGGGTGATCTGAACCTCTCCCACTCTGCACCGCCATCTCTTCCACCGCCTCTTGGTGGATGGCATCTAACTCTGTGATGTGTGTGTCCCAGCCCACCTGTTCAGGCCTCATTACTGTCAGACCAGTGTTAATAAATATCCAGGTGCAGTGGGCTCCTCAGTGCCTGCCGTTCATCACCATAGATCTCAGTCTGCAGGGTCCTGTGTACCACAGGGCTGCAGCCGCCCAGACGGGAACCATGATTACACTGTAAGCACTGTAGTTATTCACCCTCCGCCCAAACTCTGGCACAGCGCTCCATCTTAGACACACACATACACATACAAGCGTGCGCACGCACGCCCCCCCCCCCACACACACATAGGCACACATGCACAAAACACATATAAACTCATGCTGACAAACCAACACTTGCAGATATTCGCTCTATATCCTTCACACTCTGTTTTGTGCACACATACAACACAAGCACCCTGACTGTGACTGTGAGTTAGCAGTGGAGTTGGAAGTTCCCATTTGCCCTGCACTCAAAACCATTACTGTAAAAACAGCCCTTACAGTGCTCTCCTGCTATGGCTGCCTGGAGGCATATTATGATTTGAATAAAGAGTACACTCACAAGTAACAGATTTTGGGGAAATGATCAATGGGCAGCACTCTGAATGTGTCAATAAACTGTTACTGTAATATTTGTTTATGGAAAATTCCAAATAAATGACTAACAAACATATATGTTGTTTTCCAAACTGTTTGATAAGGGGATAGGTGGGCTTGTTTTGATGTTTGATAAGGGGATAGGTGGGCTTGTTTTGATGTTTGATAAGGGGATAGGTGGGCTTGTTTTGATGTTTGATAAGGGGATAGGTGGGCTTGTTTTGATGTTTGATAAGGGGATAGGTGGGCTTGTTTTGATGTTTGATAAGGGGATAGGTGGGCTTGTTTTGATGTTTGATAAGGGGATAGGTGGGCTTGTTTTGATGTTTGATAAGGGGATAGGTGGGCTTGTTTTGATGTTTGATAAGGGGATAGGTGGGCTTGTTTTGATGTTTGATAGGGGATAGGTGGGCTTGTTTTGATGTTTGATAAGGGGATAGGTGGGCTTGTTTTGATGTTTGATAAGGGGATAGGTGGACTTGTTTTGATGTTTGATAAGGGGATAGGTGGGCTTGTTTTGATGTTTGATAAGGGGATAGGTGGGCTTATTTTGATGTTTGATAAGGGGATAGGTGGGCTTATTTTCATGTTTGATAAGGGGATAGGTGGGCTTATTTTCATGTTTGATAAGGGGATAGGTGGGCTTATTTTCATGTTTGATAAGGGGAAAGGTGGGCTTATTTTCATGTTTGATAAGGGGAAAGGTGGGCTTATTTTCATGTTTGATAAGGGGATAGGTGGGCTTATTTTCATGTTTGATAAGGGGATAGGTGGGCTTATTTTCATGTTTGATAAGGGGAAAGGTGGGCTTATTTTCATGTTTGATAAGGGGAAAGGTGGGCTTATTTTCATGTTTGATAAGGGGATAGGTGGGCTTATTTTCATGTTTGATAAGGGGATAGGTGGGCTTATTTTCATGTTTGATAAGGGGATAGGTGGGCTTATTTTCATGTTTGATAAGGGGATAGGTGGGCTTGTTTTGATGTTTGATAAGGGGATAGGTGGGCTTGTTTTGATGTTTGATAAGGGGATAGGTGGGCTTGTTTTGATGTTTGATAAGGGGATAGGTGGGCTTGTTTTGATGTTTGATAAGGGGATAGGTGGGCTTGTTTTGATGTTTGATAAGGGGATAGGTGGGCTAGTTTTGATGTTTGATAAGGGGATAGGTGGGCTTGTTTTGATGTTTGATAGGGGGATAGGTGGGCTTGTTTTGATGTTTGATAAGGGGATAGGTGGGCTTGTTTTGATGTTTGATAAGGGGATAGGTGGGCTTATTTTCATGTTTGATAAGGGGATAGGTGAGCTTATTTTCATGTTTGATAAGGGGAAAGGTGGGCTTATTTTCATGTTTGATAAGGGGATAGGTGGGCTTATTTTCATGTTTGATAAGGGGATAGGTGGGCTTATTTTCATGTTTGATAAGGGGAAAGGTGGGCTTATTTTCATGTTTGATAAGGGGATAGGTGGGCTTATTTTCATGTTTGATAAGGGGATAGGTGGGCTTATTTTCATGTTTGATAAGGGGATAGGTGGGCTTATTTTGATGTTTGATAAGGGGATAGGTGGGCTTATTTTGATGTTTGATACGGGGATAGGTGGGCTTATTTTGATGTTTGATAAGGGATAGGTGGGCTTATTTTGATGTTTGATAAGGGGATAGGTGGGCTTATTTTGATGTTTGATAAGGGGATAGGTGGGCTTACTTTGATGTTTGCTAAGGGGATAGGTGGGCTTATTTTGATGTTTGATAAGGGGATAGGTGGGCTTACTTTGATGTTTGTCACAAAAACAATGATGAAAACAGTGGATGTCCACTCCATTTAAGTCTGGCTGTGTGTTGTTGGGTCAGTGTGAATGGGGTGATGGGACTGCATCCCAAATTGTAACCTATTACCTATACAGTGCACTACCTTTGACCAGGGCCATAGGGCTTTGGTCAAAAGTAGTGTACTATGTATGAAATAGGGTGCCATTTGGGATGCAGCGTGGGTCAGCTGGACATTAGTGGATCTCCCCAGCAGTAGCAGCAGCAATGGTGGTGTGGTGGCCAGGGGAATGACAAGGAGGACACAGCCACTTGACTCTGGAGAAGCAATCAGACTCTAAGGGGTTTAATGCACTGCCTTGGGTCTGAGCCACAGCAATTGGGTTTGATAGCCGTGTCATTATGAGAGGAGGGCGTCTGGAGGTCTTCAGCAGCCAGGGATTAGAGGGAGAAGGGACGGAGAGGGGGACAGAGGGGGTCTCTGTGTCTCACTGTACTGGACCCTGCCGTAACTTTCCTCCTCACCCCTCTCCTTACCCCCTCACCCATACTCATCACACCCACACAATCTCACTGATTTCACTTCACACAAGTGCCACTGGCTGGTGTGGAATCCTGGATAAGACAATAGGTCTCTTCTCTCTGGCTGTATGTGTGGACAGCTCAGTGTTTCTGAGCTTGTTAACCACTCAATATTTTTAATTTGCAGCAGTGGAGGAAATTATTGTTTATCTCCTCCAGATTGGGTAATTAAGAGGATGTCAGTGATAAGATTCTCTCTCTCTCTCTCTCTCTCTCTCTCTCTCTGTCTCTCTCTCTCGCTCTCTCTCTCTCTCTGTCTCTCTCTCTCTCTCTCTCTGTGTGTTCCAGGAGAAAAACAACCGAATCAGTAGAAACCAAACTACTGTTTATCTCTGTAGTTGTTTCAGTGCATTATATTGTCATTTTATTTTCATATCCAAAGTATTATCATGTTTACTCTCCTATGGCCGCGTAACATGTGCGATCGTTAACTCTCTTGCATAGAATTATCAGACTGGGCTTTGCAATAAACAATGACAGCAATGACAAACATATGACAAAATACAACATGTCTGATAATAGGTAGGAGACACATTAGTTGAGCAAGGCTTGATGTTGTTGATGGCTGTAGATGAATAAATTCGTAACAACAAATGTGTATTAGCAGGGAGCTAACGCGACCAATACATTTAGAGCATGCTAGCTAACTCACTCCTAGAGCAATAACATACATACAGGAGCACATCACAGCAAGTACCGTACAGCAACTAACAGGTACCGTACACATACAATACCAGTCAAAGGTTTGGTCACACCTACTCATTCCAGGGTTTTCTTTATGTTTACTAATTTCTACATTGTAGAATAATAGTTAAGACATCAAAACTATGCAATAACACATATGGAGTCATGTAGTAACCAAAAAAGTGTTAAACAAATCAAAATATATTTTATATTTGAGATTCTTCAAAGTAACCACCCTTTGCCCTGATGACAGCTTTGCACACTCTTGGCATTCTCTCAACCAGCTTCACCTGGAATGCTTTTCCAACAGTCTCAAAGGAGTTCCCACATATGCTGAGCACTTGTTGGCTGCTTTTCCTTCACCTTGTGGTCCAACTCATCCCAAACCATCTCAATTGGGTTGAGGTTGGGTGATTGTGGAGGCCAGGTAATCTGATGCAGCACTCCGTCACTCTCCTTCTTGGTCAAATAGCCCTTACACAGTCTGGAGGTGTGTTGGGTCATCGTCCTGTTGAAAAATGATAGTCCCACTAGGCGCAAACCAGATGGGATGGTGTATTGCTGCAGAATGCTGTGGTAGCCATGCTGGTTAAGTGTGCCTTGAATTAAAAAATACATCACTGACAATGTCACCAGCAAAGCACCATCACACCACCTCCTCCATGCTTCACGGTGGGAACCACACATACAGAGATCATCCGTTCACCAACTCTGCATCTCATGAAGACATGGCGGTTGGAACCAAAAATCATACATTTTGACTCATCAGACCAAAGGACAGATTTCCACCAGTCTAATGTTCATTGCTCGTGTTTATTGGCCCAAGAAAGTTTATTATTCTTACTGTTGCCCTTTAGTAGTAGTTTCTTTATAGCAAGTCGACCATGAAGGCCTGATTCACGCAGTCTCCTCTGAACAGTTGATGTTGAGATGTGTCTGTTTCTTGAACTCTGTGAAGCATTTATTTGGGCTGCAATCTGAGGTGCAGATAACTCTAATGAACTTATCTTTTGCAGCAGAGGTAACTGTGGGTCTTCCTTTCCTGTGGCGGTCCTCATGAGAGCCAGCTTCATCATAGCGCTTAATGATTTTTTTTGCGACAGCACTTGAAGAATGTCTTGAAATTTTCCGTATTGACTGACCATGTCTTAAAGAAATGATAGACTGTCATTTCTCTTTGCTTATTTGAGCTGTTTTTGCTATAATATAGACTTGGTCTTTTACCAAATAGGGCTATCTTCTGTATACCACCCCTGCCTTGTCACAACACAACTGATTGGCTCAAATGCATTAAGAATGAAAGAAATTCCCCAAATTAACTTTTAACAAGGCACACCTGTTAATTTAAATGCATTCCAGGTGACTACCTCATAAAGCTGGTTGAGAGAATGCCAACAGTGTGCAAAGCTGTCATCAAGCTACTTTGAAGAATCTCAAATATAAAATATATTTTGATTTGTTTAAACTTTTTTGGTTACTACATGATGTGTTATTTCATAGTTTATTCTACAATGTAGAAAATAGTCAAAAATAAAGAAAACCCCTTGAATGAGTAGGTATGTCCAAACTTTTTACTGGTACTGTATATACATCAGGAAATGTACATAGTGAACTCGTACACATTGTAAATATGTAAATAGAATACGGTATTTCAGAAAGTGACCTGCCACTTGTGTAGAATTATCAGACTTGGAAGAATTGACGTACACGATCTCCACCTATCTGCAAGCGTACCCAATAAATAACACCTTATTGGCATCTTAATTGAATCGGAATACATAAACATTGAATTCATATTTCTGCAGTGGCACGTGGAAACATAACCAACCCATTTACAGCTGCACCATAGTAGTTTGGGGAAGGGCGTAACTTGTTACTCTAGCTCACCAATGGTTTCCTGTTCGGTGGGTGCTTCTCTATTGAGTGAGATCCCTGTGAGCTGCTGATGAGTGTGTGTGAGAAGACAAACTGGAGAGGTTGTGATGGCAGATGCCGGGGTAAGAGTTGTCATCAGCGTTCCTTATGGAAGAGAGCCAGGTCCGTCTCTGATTGGGCTGGCTGCGGCTCCACCATTTGCCACAGCTCAGCTTTGATTAGCGCCTCCATGAAAATGTATGCCCCGCGCTCAAAGAAAACCGGGGGAGTAGCTACCTGTCAGAAAATTCACAAACAAGGCTACTTAGTGCGCAGGGAACTGTATATTTTAAAGTCTAATGCTCCCAGCCATTTCATTGTAGGGGATTGCCAAATCCCTCATGACTCCACCCTCCTGCTTGCCCCCCTCCCCCCGGGCCCTTTCTGTGGGTCCCCAGATACACACAGGAGTTACACAGCCAGCCCCCAGAACAGGGATGTGAAGAAAGGGCACTCTCTAAAACGCACAACAAAGGCTCCCACCAGATGCTGTGAATACCAAAAAACCCTGCAACACAAACACACAATATATAGATGAATCAGGGTGCAGGTAAATAAATAAATAATGTATATGAGGAGCTAATTAAATGTGTTTATTCCTGTTATCATATGCTGCCCTCATTTCCCCCACTTGAAGCCATGAATCATTAAGTGGCTGCTAAATTGGTCTCTGGGGCCGCCACGATGGCAGGGGGCGGTCAGATCCTGTCTGGCAGAAGGCAGGTGTGCAGCGGACGGACGGCCCATGCTCCTCGGATGGCGGCGCGTGACGGAGGGGAAGGGAAGGGAGCGGGCCTCACGCTGGGAGGTGAGCGGCCAGAGGAGAGGCTGGAGCACAGCGGCTGACAGGGCCACCCGTCACACGGCCCACTCCGCTTTGATTAATGAGGGCATTTGAAAGACAATTAGTGGGAGCAGATTTGCCTTCAACCTCCTTATCAATCAGGCCCCTTTAATTCAACGCGTAGCAGCCTCTGCGGTGAAAAGGGTGTCTCAGCATTGTGTATCCAGCGAGGGATGGGGGAACAGTTGGTTGGGAGGAGGAAGGCTCCATAAACAGAAAACTTTTTAACACACATGACTTCATGTTAATGTATTGAGCCCTTGCAGTTATGTATCTAGCAATTTGAGAGCTTGGGACTACAAGGTTCCTAAAAATATGATTCTGAGACAATTGACTTTAAAGTTCCAAACCCACATTGGTTTGAATGGTGTCAGCAATTTTTGGTATTGTATTCTTTTGAACTTAACATGAATTGTGGGTATTTAATATACTATACAGGTAGAGAACATTGAACAGAACAAGGCTATGACAATGACTATATTTTGACAAAAATGCAGATAGAACCTTATAGTCCCAAGCTCTCGTATTGTCTTATTATAGTTAACCAGCACAGATATAATGTGTCTGTGTACCACTTGCTTCACAGAGGAGTGACCAGTTCATAATTGGGGAGTCATGTTGGTCAACTGTCTCAGACCACACTTCACATCAGCAAAACATGGAGTGTGTGTGAGCGTACAGTAAGCTGTCCTCATACTTGCCTACTTGCAAGTTTTAAAACTGCTATATACAGGTCTGAAACGTAACTTTGGTGCGCACCTGTTATCAACATCTTGATCACCAACGTCATTCGAGTCCTGTCTCTAATGTGAAATTATACAGTGAGGTTTTTTCAACTTCCTCTTTCCTGCTTTTATCACATATGGTAAAATTGTATTCATGTATGCAATGTCAGTACTGTCTTTTTAAACTGATTCTATTTAATAGCTGGGACAAAATAAGGGCTTTTGTCTACCCTGTGTGGATAGATTTGATAAAGCACCAGTCAATTGACATGTAACAATGTTTTAAGCTGCCTAATTATGAAGTAATGATCCTAAATTGTGGACATAACTCAAATCCTGTGGTATTATATAGGAGGATTGGTATTCAGGCTAAGTCCCAGAGAGACACAGTTAAGAAAGTCTCCAGGTAGAAACTATGAAAGTCTTCCATTCACATTTAAGTGACTTCTTAAAAAACGGAAAGTTAGAAAGGTCGATATCGATATAGTGGAGATATTTTGCCTAGTTCCTGACAGCCCTGAAGACTGCTCTACAAATATACATATGAAGAGTCAGCCTATCTCTCTCTACAGCAGCCCTCACACACAATTACACTTGTCAATCATTTCAACCCAAATGATTTGAACCACTGGAGAAATGATGCAGAGCCGCTGATGTGCTTAAGGGTGTGAAACTTTGTGTTTTCATAGAGTTGGAAACAAGCAAGTACAGACGCGTCTCTATTGATCCTGTTCCCTGGAAATAAAATGAGTGCGATAGGCGAGAAGAAACAAACACAACGAGGAAGACAGCAGCCGGGGAGGAAATCAATAGATTCCCTAACTCTGAGGTCAGTAAACTCTCCTGGGTTAGGATGTCTGGAGAGGCAGGCGATGGGTATAGAGGAGGACACGGTCAAGCTCTTCCTAATTTCCCAACATACAGTATCTTAAGCTGGAACGAGGGCCTGTGAACGCAGCTCATATGCGTTTAACCTAGACAGTGTGAGGAGCTGGTGGAACGGGCTCTAGAAGGGCATACACATTAGTGACTCATCTTAGAAATGTCAGATAGTTTCCAGCTAAGGGCTTATTTTTTCTCAGTAGGAGGGATGCAGTACTTAGTAGAAGCAGTGGTCTCAAACTTAAACTTTTTAATGCAATGGTTTAACTGGCGAGCTCCCTGTTATATTATGTGTTTTTGTCCTTGGAAAACATGCACATTAGGGTGAGTGTATTTTCATGTCTGATGCACATGTTGTAAAAGGATATACTGTACGTAAGGACTATAGTAAAAATAGACTTCATACTGCATGTTACAGTCAAGTATGGAATATATTGGACTTCCACTGCACCACTCACTGTGAGTGCTCTGATACAGAGCCTAATGGATAGGTTAAGAATTGTGAGAAATATATATATATTATATGGTAGGCCTACGTCTATATTTCATTATAAAGAAATGTAATGTAAGTGAAGAGCCTGACCATGAGTGTGGTGATCAGGTTGTCTCTGAGGGCTGACACATCTACCTCCATCTCATTAGAGATGGTGCATTAGGCCCCACCGCGCTACAGTAGGTTATGTCCAGCTGTGGTCTCTCACTGGTTCTCCCTGCCCGACTCTCCCCCTGGTGCTAGTTAAGCTAGCAGAGAGGAATGCTCCTGCCTGCCTGCCTGCCGCACTCTATTTCCCATTAGCTGTTTTATTTCACGGGGAATTTGCTTCCTGCATGCTGTAATTGGTATGTAGGCACCTCCTGACGTGGGGCATTAAGATTTTTAACGCAATCTTTTACGCAGGTGAAAGATGCATAAATTACCCCTTCAGTGGCCCGTTATTTGATTGTAATTCTCCATTATTTACCACAACATTGTTGTGAAACACTTGGTTTCAGCAGAGTTAAACATTGTAACTCATGTTATTAGCTGGGTTGTGGGCCTAATGTCCCCCACCAACTTCTCTCATAACACACTGAGATAATAACCTCATCTGAGGCCTGTAAAGACATGGGTATCACTTTTTCCTCCAACTGACTTCTGCCCCAGTACAAAACATGGGAAACAGATCCATAGTAGCAGCATGGTTGGCATGGTAGCTTTCATTGGTGGTTCTTGTATTTTCTTTATTATACTACTAGATGGTTGTAATGTAAGTATAATCACCATATCGTTTCAACCGTCAACACTGTATTGGCCCAGCAAAGGCCTTACTGTGAGAGGAACTTCGATCCTTGGTCTGTGACTCCATCAGAAATGTTTTCCCAGAGGCCTGAATCCATGGCAGCCGTTTGGAGTTTGGTGATTTGTTTTTCTTTGTTCCTGGTAACCAAGAGACCGGGCCATGTATATGTATTTAGTTTTAATAATAAATGTATAAAAAATAAATATAATATAAAATACATTTAATAAATAATTTTTGTTCATGTTGAAAGGAAAAAGATAATTGTACCTCTCAGTAACGAGGGCAGGGTGATTACGTCTGTTTCTGCTTCTTCTTTCATGATTTTGCTGGTGTCCAGTTACTGCAAATTAGTGGTCAATTGTGTGTTTAGAATTCTAGACACGCGGTGTTGAATGACAAAATTGCAATAAGACTTACTCCAGCGAAGGCCAAGTCCGGGGGCCATAATGATATTCATTTTCAAACAGGAGAACATTCTAATGGGCAATTAAGACGATCAATCCTGCCAAGCTACACGGGAAGAACGAAGTCGTGGTGCCAGCGATTCCGTGTCCTCCACCCTCTGCCTCCTTCCTCCCCTGGCCTGGGCTTTGTCTTACATGTGTGTGCATAAGAAGCAGGCAACAGAAGGAGGGAAAGGCTCCAAAAGCACAATATAATTGAACTTTCCACATTATTTCTCACTAATATGTGCTGCCACTTGGTCTCATTAGTGGAACGATGTGCTCTCCAGTTCTGGAATGAACTCTTTGCCCGAGTAATTAAGGCTCCTAAAGTTTCCAGTCCTTTGTTTAAAGAATTCGTCCTTGTGCTCTCCATGCCCCATCAGCTGCCTAATTAGCAGGCCCTTTGTGTGATTAAAAATTCTCACAGATTCCATTGGATATTTTCCTCTGTTTGTGGACAGCTGGGAACGGGCGCAAGCTCCCTCCTCACAGGACCTCTTGTGCATTGGGCAGACCTCTGTCAGGGCCCAGGAGTGAGAGCTGTCATTTCCGTAATGGGGATGGAAATTGGTCAAAACCTAGCCCGGCCCCCGCAGGAATGGAAATGCCTTGAAATATAAATGAGGATGAATATTCATATTTCTTTCTACTCTCAATAAAAGTGCTGAGTATTAATATACACGTCTGTCAGTTTAAGCAGCTCCCAGAACTTGGCGAGCTAGTGTCTACCCATTAATGCGGCCCCTGGCTTCATTTGCTATTATCCTCAGGTTCTTTTTCTCCCTAATGTTGGGGTCACCCTCTCCACTGAGGATTGCGCACTGGAAGCTTTCCTTTTGTAACGTTTCTCCCACTTAGTGAGGGAGAGAGAGGGCTGTGAAAGAGCCAGGGAGGCATTTAATGAAGCCCACTCGGAAGTAAGGAAAGCAGGGGTCAAACTCAAATGAAAGGAACAAGGCAGGCAATGTGTGCAGTTGGAGGAGCAAGAATCCAGAGGGAGAAGGAGGCTGTTAGGAGGAAGGGCCCCTGGAAGCTATGGTCTACATTGGTTTGGCTGCCTGGATAGGAGGCCAGCAGCCCCTACTGCAGCTGTTACATCGCCTCCACTCTGACATCATTTGTCTTTTTTCACAAAGTGATGAGAGAGCACAAATATTAATGCTCTTGTTCCTATAATACATATCTATTTCAATGATAAAAGTCCATAAGTGTTAGAACAGAATGTCTATTAAGGTCCTGTTTAAAACTGATACTGCTAAAACAAACTTCCTTCCCCCCTGAGAGGAGAGGATAGCCTTCAAAGCGGGATGTGCTGTGCTGGAGGCACAGGGAAAATGAAAGCAACGATAAGGAGTTGGCCTGTACGAGGAGAAACTGTTGAACAAAGCAATTCTGGAGAAGTTTAAATACAAAGTGGAGCGATGGATAGATTTCTGGAAACATCATTATAAACAGAGAGGGGCATAATGAGCTGCCTGGCTGATTCTAGTTCTATTTAAAGATCTAGCATCTCCAGAGAACACAGCAACCATGATAGAACATCTCACACAACCATTTACACCTGAAAGGACACGTGTAGCCTTGAAAATAAAGATCCATTGAAATTTGCATGAACAAAAGGGAAGGCAAATGATTTCTTGCCCCGTCTCAATATGATTTTCAAAAGCAATCTGATGTGCTCATGATAAGTGCCCTGCAGTGAAGGTTAAAGAGATTAGGTTGATTATCAAATCATACATCAGAGACAGTGGTATAGTCTTAATTGCTGGGTTTGTGGAATGTGTTTGTTGATGTAGACGCTGCATTCTCTTTGATTGACTCTAAACTTCTCATTCTCTTTCTCCTGGCTGTCTTCTGATATCCAGTGTTCTGCCTTAAGATGAGTTCTTTTGATGTACTGTATGTGTGTGCCCACATGAAAAAAATACTACAGTTTACTATAGAATACTACAGTACAGTACTTACTATAGAATTCTGAAGTAAACTGTAGTATACTGTAGAATACTATACTACACACTGTAGTATACCACGATCATGTGTAGTACTTACTATGGAATATTGTAGTATACTGTAGAATACTATGGTAAATACTACAGTATACTACAGACCACGAAAACGCTACAGTAAATACTACAGTAATGTTTGCAAAAACACTACAGTAATTACTATAGTAATGTCCTCAAAAATACTACAGAAATTACTAAAGTATATACTAAAGTACAGATTTGCATATATGCTGCCCATTCCCCTTCCCCATATCCCACCCATAAGTGAGAAACTTACATGCCAAGTATAGACCATGTAGTGTGTTCCTTACATGTTATAAAAAGAGGAGAAGTTCTGAACTGTCTGTTCAGACCTCTGACCTACCTACATACAGGTTATGGAAAATTAGTTTCTGAGTATTTTGGCCAGTAGGTTTTCTCAAGGACAAAGCCCCAACTGCTATGTCCAAGCAAAGATAATAAAACAAAAACACTATAGTAAATACTACAGTAATGTCTGCAAAAACACTACAGTATACTACAGTATACTACAGTCCACAAAAACACTACAGTAAATCAAATCAAATTTTATTGGTCACATACACATGGTTAGCAGATGTTATTGCGAGTGTAGCAAAATGCTTATGCTTCTAGATCCGACAGTGCAGCAGTATCTAACAGGTAATATCTAACAAAACCTAATATCTAACAAATTCCACAACAAAACCTAATACACACAATTTAGTAAAGGAATGGGATAAGAATATATAAATATATAATATATGGATGAGCAGTGACAGAGCGGGTAAGATGCAATAGATAGTGAAGGATACAGTATACAGTATACACATATGGGATAAGTAATGTGAAATATGTAAACATTCTTAAAGTGGCGTTATTAAAATGACTAGTGTTCCATTTATTAAAGTGACCAATGATATCAAGTCTGTAGGTAGGCAGCTGCCTCTCTGTGCTAGTGATGACTGTTTAACAATCTGATGGCCTTGAGATAGAAGCTGTTTTTCAATCTTTCTGTCTCAGCTTTGATGCACCTCTACTGACCTCACCTTCTGGATGGAAGCAGGGTGAACAGGAAGTGGCTCGGGTGGTTATTGTCCTTGATGATCTTTTTTGCTTTCCTGTGACATCGGGTGTTGAAGGTGTCCTGGAGGGCAGGTAGTTTGCCCCCGGTGATGCGTTGTGCAGACCACACCACCCTCTGGAGTGCCCTGTGGTTGTGGGCGGTGCAGTTGCCGTACCAAGCGGTGATACAGCCCAACAGGATGCTCTCGATTGTGCACCTGTAAAAGATAGTGATGGTTTTCGGTGACAAGCCAAATTTGTTCAGCCTCCTGAGGTTGAAGAGGCGCTGTTGCGCATTCTTCACCATACTGTCTGTGTGTCTGGACCATTTTAGTTTGTCGGTGATATGTACACAGAGGAACTTAAAACTTTTCACCTTCTCCACCGCTGTCCCGTCAATTTTTCCTGAAGTCCACGATCATCTCTTTTGTTTTTCTGACATTGAGTGAGAGGTTATTTTCCTGACACCACACTCCGAGGGCCCTCACCTCCTCCCTGTAGGCTGTCTCATCGTTGTTGGTAGTCAAGTTATCACTGTAGTGTCATCTGCAAATTTGATGATTAAGTTGGAGGGGTGCATGCATGGCCACGCAATCATGGGTGAATAGTGTGTACAGGAGGGGGCTGAGAACGCACCCTTGTGGGGCCCCAGTGTTGAGGATCAGCGGAGTGGAGATGTTGTTTCCTACCTTTACCACCTGGGGATGGCCATCAGGAAGTCCAGGACATCGTTGCACAGGGCGGGGTCAAGACCCAGGGTCTCAAGCTTAATGATGAGTTTGGAGGATACTATGGTATTGAATGCTGAGCTGTAGTCAATGAACAGCATTCTTACATAGCTATTCCTCTTGTATAGATGGAATAGGGCGATTGCATTATCTGTGGACCTACTGGGGCAGTAAGTACATTGAAGTGGGTCTAGGGTGACAGGTAGGGTGGAGGTGATATGATCCTTGACTAGTCTCTCAAAGCACTTCATGATGACAGAAGTAAGTGCTACGGGCGACAGTCATTTAGTTCAGTTACCCTGGCTTTCTTGGGAACAGGAACAATGGTTGCCTTCGTGAAGCATGTGGGGACAGCGGACTGGGATAGGGATCTATTGACTATGTAATGACTATAGTTAGTATACACTACCATTTTTTTCTTACTACAGTATTTAGACTATAGTAAACTGTAAATACTACAATATACTACAGGCATGTCTGCAAAACTACAGTGAATACTACAGTAAAGTTCGCAAACACATTACAAAGAGTACTATAGTATTTAACCATAGAATACTATAGTATTTTTTCACGTGGGTGTGTAGGCTACCCTGTCATCTCCTCAACCATGTTAACTCAGATGGTGCCACAGTTCATTGTGGATTTGTAAAAGTGACCTGAAGAGTTCAAAGTTCCCTGTGCTTGGATGGAGAGTTACATTTCCTTCCACTTTCTTTTGGTAATTTGTTTGTTTGTTTTTAATTAAAATCTAATGTCGACTTCTCAGCCCTGGCAGCTCTGCTGTGCTGCCCAGTGTCTGGGGGATATTTAGTAAGCTGCATTGCTATAAGTTGTTTCATTAAGTGTGAAAACGGCCGATAACTCAATAGCCACCAGCCAAACATCCTCACGGTGCCGGCTGCCTGCTTCCTTAATTTGTTTTTCATTCCATCTGGCATTGCTGTAGTAGTACAGGGGGCTTCACACAATGGAAAAGACATTCATCACCATCGGGTCCCCAACAAACCTGGGGAAGAGGGAGAGGGCCAGCCTGCTAAGCTGGAGAGAAGAGGTCCTCAGCCAGGTTTAGCATCCCAGTCAAGACACCTTAGTGTTTCTGTATGGATGGGCTGCTGGTGCTGGAGTGACGGAGGAATAGTAGCCTAACTGTCTGCACCATCTCCACAGTAACAGGGTGGGTGAAGTGATATGATATGAACGACCTCCTTGGGTCCCCCGAGGCAGCCCAGGCAGTGACCTTAGTCCCCCTGCATGCCTGCCAGTCACCTGCTAATGCATTCTGAGAGCCTATCCTTTGACATGCTGGTAATATACCCACACTGGAGCTCTGCTTTCAGTTAATGGTGCATGTGTGGACAGGTGACCGGGGTCTTTGGGGAGAGCAGGCACCAGTGCTGGTCTGAGAGCTGTTAGAGCCCACAGGCTTCAGTGTCTCAGACAGACAACAGCTGTGGATTAGTAACATCTTGTATACAGGGTGGAAGTGAATACACTACCCCTGATGTCTGGGTGGGATGGGAGTTATGGGGTTAATAAGACCATTCTCAGATGCTCTTGGTGTGGTTAACTGGTTGTGACATGTACTGTATAATGGCTTGCCACAAAGCAGCAAGTTTATTTAGCATAAACCTATCAAATCAAATCAAATTTCATTTGTCACATACACATGGTTAGCAGATGTTAATGCGAGTGTAGCGAAATGCTTGTGCTTCTAGTTCCGACAATGCAGTAATAACGAACAAGTAATCTAACTAACAATTCCAAAAAACTACTGTCTTATACACAGTGTAAGGGGATAAGAATATGTACATAAGTTCCCTATATGAATGAGTGATGGTACAGAGCAGCATAGGCAAGATACAGTAGATGATATCGAGTACAGTATATACATATGAGATGAGTATGTAAACCAAGTGGCATAGTTAAAGTGGCTAGTGATACATGTATTACATAAGGATGCAGTCGATGATATAGAGTACAGTATATACGTATGCATATGAGATGAATAATGTAGGGTAAGTAACATTATATAAGGTAGCATTTTTAAAGTGGCTAGTGATATATTTACATAATTTCCCATCAATTCCCATTATTAAAGTGGCTGGAGTAGAGTCAGTGTTATTGACAGTGTGTTGGCAGTAGCCACTCAATGTTAGTGGTGGCTGTTTAACAGTCTGATGGCCTTGAGATAGAAGCTGTTTTTCAGTCTCTCGGTCCCAGCTTTGATGCACCTGTACTGACCTCGCCTTCTGGATGACAGCGGGGTGAACAGGCAGTGGCTCGGGTGGTTGATGTCCTTGATGATCTTTATGGCCTTCCTGTAGCATCGGGTGGTGTAGGTGTCCTGGAGGGCAGGTAGTTTGCCCCCGGTGATGCGTTGTGCAGACCTCACTACCCTCTGGAGAGCCTTACGGTTGAGGGCGGTGCAGTTGCCATACCAGGCGGTGATACAGCCCGCCAGGATGCTCTCGATTGTGCATCTGTAGAAGTTTGTGAGTGCTTTTGGTGACAAGCCGAATTTCTTCAGCCTCCTGAGGTTGAAGAGGCGCTGCTGCGCCTTCCTCACGATGCTGTCTGTGTGAGTGGACCAATTCAGTTTGTCTGTGATGTGTATGCCGAGGAACTTAAAACTTGCTACCCTCTCCACTACTGTTCCATCGATGTGGATGGGGGGTGTTCCCTCTGCTGTTTCCTGAAGTCCACAATCATCTCCTTAGTTTTGTTGACGTTGAGTGTGAGGTTATTTTCCTGACACCACACTCCGAGGGCCCTCACCTCCTCCCTGTAGGCCGTCTCGTCGTTGTTGGTAATCAAGCCTACCACTGTTGTGTCGTCCGCAAACTTGATGATTGAGTTGGAGGCGTGCGTGGCCACGCAGTCGTGGGTGAACAGGGAGTACAGGAGAGGGCTCAGAACGCACCCTTGTGGGGCCCCAGTGTTGAGGATCAGCGGGGAGGAGATGTTGTTGCCTACCCTCACCACCTGGGGGCGGCCCGTCAGGAAGTCCAGTACCCAGTTGCACAGGGCGGGGTCGAGACCCAGGGTCTCGAGCTTGATGACGAGCTTGGAGGGTACTATGGTGTTGAATGCCGAGCTGTAGTCGATGAACAGCATTCTCACATAGGTATTCCTCTTGTCCAGATGGGTTAGGGCAGTGTGCAGTGTGGTTGAGATTGCATCGTCTGTGGACCTATTTGGGCGGTAAGCAAATTGGAGTGGGTCTAGGGTGTCAGGTAGGGTGGAGGTGATATGGTCCTTGACTAGTCTCTCAAAGCACTTCATGATGACGGATGTGAGTGCTACGGGCGGTAGTCGTTTAGCTCAGTTACCTTAGCTTTCTTGGGAACAGGAACAATGGTGGCCCTCTTGAAGCATGTGGGAACAGCAGACTGGTATAGGGATTGATTGAATATGTCCGTAAACACACCGGCCAGCTGGTCTGCGCATGCTCTGAGGGCGTGGCTGGGGATGCCGTCTGGGCCTGCAGCCTTGCGAGGGTTAACACGTTTAAATGTCTTACTCACTTCGGCTGCAGTGAAGGAGAGACCGCATGTTTTCGTTGCAGGCCGTGTCAGTGGCACTGTATTGTCCTCAAAGCGGGCAAAAAGTTATTTAGTCTGCCTGGGAGCAAGACATCCTGGTCCGTGACTGGGCTGGGTTTCTTCCTGTAGTCCGTGATTGACTGTAGACCCTGCCACATGCCTCTTGTGTCTGAGCCGTTGAATTGAGATTCTACTTTGTCTCTGTACTGGCGCTTAGCTTGTTTGATAGCCTTGCGGAGGGAATAGCTGCACTGTTTGTATTCAGTCATGTTACCAGACACCTTGCCCTGATTAAAAGCAGTGGTTCGCGCCTTCAGTTTCACACGAATGCTGCCATCAATCCACGGTTTCTGGTTAGGGAATGTTTTAATCGTTGCTATGGGAACGACATCTTCAACGCACGTTCTAATGAACTCGCACACCGAATCAGCGTATTCGTCAATGTTGTTGTCTGACGCAATACGAAACATCTCCCAGTCCACGTGATGGAAGCAGTCTTGGAGTGTGGAGTCAGCTTGGTCGGACCAGCGTTGGACAGACCTCAGCGTGGGAGCCTCTTGTTTTAGTTTCTGTCTGTAGGCAGGGATCAACAAAATGGAGTCGTGGTCAGCTTTTCCGAAAGGGGGCGGGGCAGGGCCTTATATGCGTCGCGGAAGTTAGAGTAACAATGATCCAGGGTCTTTCCACCCCTGGTTGCGCAATCGATATGCTGATAAAATTTAGGGAGTCTTGTTTTCAGATTAGCCTTGTTAAAATCCCCAGTTACAATGAATGCAGCCTCCGGATAAATCGTTTCCAGTTTGCAGAGAGTTAAATAAAGTTCGTTCAGAGCCATCGATGTGTCTGCTTGGGGGGGATATATACGGCTGTGATTATAATCGAAGAGAATTCTCTTGGTAGATAATGCGGTCTACATTTGATTGTGAGGAATTCTAAATCAGATGAACAGAAGGATTTGAGTTCCTGTGTGTTTCTTTCATCACACCATGTCACGTTGGCCATGAGGCATACGCCCCCACCCCTCTTCTTACCAGAAAGATGTTTGTTTCTGTCGGCGCGATGCGTAGAGAAACCCGCTGGCTGCACCGCTTCGGATAGCGTCTCTCCAGTTAGCCATGTTTCCGTGAAGCAGAGAACGTTACAGTCTCTGATGTCCCTCTGGAATGCTACCCTTGCTCGGATTTCATCAACCTTGTTGTCAAGAGACTGGCATTGGCAAGAAGAATGCTAGGGAGTGGTGCACGGTGTGCCCGTCTCCGGAGTCTGACCAGAAGACCGCTTCGTTTCCCTCTTTTTCTGAGTCGTTTTTTTGGGTCGCTGCATGTAATACACTCCGTTGTCCTGGTTGTAAGGCAGAACACAGGATCCGCGTCGCAAAAAACATATTCTTGGTCGTACTGATGGTGAGTTGACGCTGATCTTATATTCAGTAGTTCTTCTCGGCTGTATGTAATGAAACCTAAGATGACCTGGGGTACTAGTGTAAGAAATAACACGTAAAAAAACAAAAAAACTGCATAGTTTCCTAGGAACGCGAAGCGAGGCGGCCATCTCTGTCGGCGCCGGAAGTAACAGAGCGGCATAGGCAAGATACAGTAGATGGTATCGAGTACAGTATATACATATGAGATGAGTAATGTATGTAAAGAAAAGTGGCATAGTTTAAAGTGGCTAGTGATACATGTATTACATAAAGATGCAGTAGATGATATAGAGTACAGTATATACATATACATATGAGATGAGTAATGTAGGGTATGTAAACATTATATTAAGTAGCATTGTTTAAAGTGGCTAGTGATATATTTTTCCATCAATTTCCATTATTAAAGTGGCTGGAGTTGAGTCAGTGTGTTGGCAGCAGCCACTCAATGTTAGTGGTGGCTGTTTAACAGTCTGATGGCCTTGAGATAGAAGCTGTTTTTCAGTCTCTCGGTCCCTGCTTTGATGCACCTGTACTGACCTCGCCTTCTGGATGATAGCGGGGTGAACAGGCAGTGGCTCGGGTGGTTGTTGTCCTTGATGATCTTTATGGCCTTCCTGTGACATCGGGTGGTGTAGATGTCCTGGAGAGCCGGTAGTTTGCCCCCGGTGATGCGTTGTGCAGACCTTGTGCAGACCCTCTGGAGAGCCTTACGGTTGTGGGTGGAGCAGTTGCCATACCAGGCGGTGATACAGCCCGACGGAATGCTCTCGATTGTGCATCTGTAGAAGTTTGTGAGTGCTTTTGGTGACAAGCCAAATTTTTTCAGCCTCCTGTGGTTGAAGAGGCGCTGCTGCGCCTTCTTCATGACGCTGTCTGTGTGGGTGGACGAATTCAGTTTGTCTGTGATGTGTACGCCAAGGAACTTAAACTTACTACCCTCTCCACTACTGTTCCGTCGATGTGGATAGGGGGGGGGGTGCTCCCTCTGCTGTTTTCTGAAGTCCACAATCATCTCCTTTGTTTTGTTGACGTTTAGTGTGAGGTTATTTTCCTGACACCACACTCCGAGGGCCCTCACCTCCTCCCTGTAGGCCGTCTCGTCATTGTTGGTAATCAAGCCTACCACTGTACTGTTGTCCGCAAACTTGACGATTGAGTTGGAGGCGAGCATGTCCACGCAGTCATGGGTGAACAGGGAGTACAGCAGAGGGCTCAGAACACACCTAGCTATAAACTTGCCACGATTGTTGTCATCCCACTGCTTTTGTACAGGGCCTTGCAGAGGAAGTGGTGCACTGAGTTTTACAGAGGAGACAAGAAAAGAAACCCTTAAAGTAAAAAATTCACTAAGGAGACATGAAATAACCCTCCATTCTTCTACCTGACAGATCTGACAGGCCAAGTGTCTCCCGCTCCCTTTTTTTCATCCTGAATAGATTATCACAGGCCCTAATTTGCTAGCTGAGGTCTGTGACGTACTGTAGCAGAGAGAGTCCCCTCCCCCCGCCCGCTTCTTCAGGGACGACTTCTGAAGCTGTTAATAAGGAGACAAGTATGCCATCACGTATTGAACTACATCAAAACCACTAATCCTCGAAGATTGGAGCAGCCCACTGATTTAGATTGTCATTACGTGTTTCATAAACGTTCCACTTGGATGTTTAATGCTCCAGAAATGTGGAGTGGTGGGGGTGGAGCTGAAGGTATAAATGGTCTGTTTCATTAGCATTCCTCTCTTTATGCAGACTTTAACTGGGCCGGTTCACAGCGGAGATGTAGTCTATCAATGACTCTGTTCCACCTGAGATGAAAGCCCATTTTCATCCGGCGATAATGGCTGCAATGCCCGGTAACGATTCCAAGTCGCTCGAATTTCCCTGTTCACTGTCATTTGACTGGGGTTTAAGGAGCGTAGGAACACTGCAGACATTGTAGCCATCACACCTAATTGACCAGAGGGGCTGTAGTTAGTGTGAAACATCAGCATGACAACTGAGGAGGCGAGGCGAGCATCTTCCTCCACATTAGCAGATGTATGTTACAGTCCAGACACAGGTCATCCTCCCCATGTGACACAAGACAGATTTTCACATTTGAGGAAGACAGACCCAGTGCTCATTTATGAACATGTAAACTAAATGGCACTAGTAGACTGATCCTCATAAATGTTAAGCTGGAAGGAATAGTTTTCTCTCGCTCTGCTTTGCAGATTTCTCTCTCTCTTGCTCTCTCTCTCACCCTCTCGCACACTCTCTCACACTCTCTCTCTCTCTCCCTCTCTCTCTCCCTCTCTCTGTATCTCTCTTCTCAGTGCGTGCAGAGTTGATAAGTTGATTGCTGATAAGTGTTATTAATTTCAATAACTAAGCCAATTAAAAATGGAATTTTATCTAATTCCTGCTTTGATAGTTGGACATTATTTGCCAGAGTTTAAAACTGAAAGTTTTCAGTTAATAGTGTGATATATTTAATTTTCCCTTTTCTTTTTGCTGGAATGATGTGGTAACAGTATTTAGTCATTGTCCTCCAATTGCACGATTCCATTTGGCTTTTCAATTAGCCTGTTTTGCCATTCAGAACAGTGCATAAGGTACAGCAGGAACCATTTCTCAGCAAAAATGTTTTATGTATAATTCAATGTAAGTAAAAGCCATAATAGTTTTTTGCAGCTAATAACAGTTGTCTGAAAACGTGCCTGTAAGGATAATCGATTTAAAGGTAAAGACACTATTATTACAACACATTGTGGAGGAAGGAAACTTTGCCTACAACTGGTATAGCCAAGGGGAGTATAGACATAACTTCAAATAGGAAAATGGAGCTATACTGAAAGACTCCTCTATTTTTCATGACCAAGGTCACTTATCAGTGACCGGAAAGTCACCAAGTTCTCTTCATCATTTCAATAAGGGACTCAAAGTCAGAAAAAAATTGCATGGACATTTCTTTGTAATACACCCCTGGGCTTTTTATTATGACTTCATTTCCCGTTGTAATATTGGAACGTCTCTGTAATTGTAAAAGTGTAATAGACTCTAATAGAATTTCATTTTGAACCCTGAATGGTCTATGCCATCTCTGCTCAATTTGAGTAGAATAATGATTTTTAATGTCCACACATGGCTTCCTGTGACCTTATTCAATCTCGGGGCTGATCAGGAAATATATTGATTCAATTACAGGCCTGATGACAAGCGAACAGAGGAGAGGAGGGGAAAAAGGTCAGCACATATTTGAAAATGTAAATCTTAACAATGTCTTTTGGGTTTGCTGAAAAAAGCCATTATCAAATGCCATTTGGGTCCAGCGGCATCAAGCCCTCCGCCTGCCTTTCCTCCCAGAGCAATGGGAATCGTTAGGATGTGTAGGACATTGCTGCTAGTGGAGCTTTCCATTGTCTGGAACAGTGATGTGACTAAAGTGTGCAGGGCCTCTATTTTGCCACATGATTGTTATGTTCACGCTGGTTGTAATGGTCACTGCTATTTCTTCAGCACAGCACTTGTTATAAACTGACCTAGTACAAGAGGAGAAATGTGTAAATGTTTTTGACTTATGACTTTCACATGTCTTCCTGTACATGTAATCAGCTATAGCATAAGGTGGACACAGCCAGTGGAATTACCAGTGATGTGCTCTACCCAAACATTGAACAAAGCTCTGAAATTCATTCCTGAGCAAATTACATGCACACACCACACCGGGTACTAATTCTTTGTTTGGTCATTAAAACCTAATTAAAATTAAATTGTTCATTTGCATACAACTGTGTGCCGCATTATAAATTATTAATTGAAAATGAATAAATGAATGATATTAGAAAAAGAAGTTATGTTACATATACATATACACCTACAGTGATGCTGTGATTGTCTTTCTTTTGACATTGAGGAGGAAGGTGAAGCTTTTTTCAAGGGAAATAAACGGTGGTAGTATAAACAACAGAACCTGCTGAGGAAAAGGATGGTGGTTAAAAAGGATAGGGGTGGACTGTATGTGAATCTCAAAGACCAGATCTGAAGAGCTTTCTGATTAAGTTCTGTAACCCTGTAAATGTAGCATGGACAGAATGGTCCTGCTGTTAAATCCCCAATGCATCAGACAAAAGTGGATAGCATTTTTCCTCCTCTGCTTTTCATTTCACTGCAAATTGATTAACTCTCTCTCCCCTGCTGTCATTGCTTGACTTTGGCAAATTATGAATAAATGGACTTTTCTCCTGCTGACAAATATTTTGGTTATCCAGCCCAAAAAAGGTCCTTTAGTGGGTCATTTTCCACAAGCCGCCACATTCATTCTTTCACATCTGCATGTGTTTACGGCTGGATCAACCTGTTTTAATGCTGGAATATCCACCCCATCTTCAAGGGTTTCAACAACCTATATTTTAGCCTTCATTATGTGTTCGATTTTTCTCTTGTTGCTAGAATTCCAGAGTTTTCAGTTTCAGAAATTGGTAATTGCAGCAGCCCCCTTTTCAAATCACTTCATTAATGAAATGGGATTGGGAAAGGTTCTGAGCTAATGGATTATTCTGGGGCTGGGTGGTTCAGGCCTGTTTACCGGAGGTCACATTTCATTTGCTGCCTATGTCAGGCGACTAGCAGCAGGGCCTCTGAGGCAGTCTAATCAATGTCTCCGTGCCGTAGCCCTTGAATGAATCCATTAAAGTTATGCGGATGCATCCTGCCCAGGAAAGAAAAAGTCTCCTGATACCTCTGATAGAAATTAGCCATGTATTAGGAGAGAGGCTGTCTCATTCTGGAAGCAAGCCAAAGCAGAATTAATAGGCCATCAGAGCCTCTTGTGTGTTAAATCCCATTTGTTCGCCCATGCTTTATGAAAGCTTTTCCTCTGCTGCTTCTCCCAGCCTGGTGTGGGACCCCCACATATCCACCACCAAACTTCACTCATTAAATAAAGTTCCAGCCGGGTGCAGACAGGGAGGGATGGAGACTGGGGACAGGGCTGGGGTTTAGACTGGGGCTGCTGGTGGTGTTGCTGCTGGGGAGGTGGATGATGATGAGGCTTCATAGGAGAGGGGCTGGAGCTGTGATTGCAGCTGGGGGTTTGGTTGGGATGTCTGAGTCTGTCTGTGGCCAAGGCTCCAGCTAAGAGGACTTTAGCAGGACACTGGGGGATCCTGGTCATGTGGACCTCTTCAGCGCCAAAATCATCTCTGCAATGTCCTCTAATCCTACAGATTGCTCTTCAATGTGTTTATGAGGAAGAAAGGCTCTGGCCGAATCTCTTTGAAAAGGATGTCTGGGGTGCCTGAACCAATCAGAACAAAAGGTCCTACTCCTGCTATTTTTCAAGCACTTTTTTGGAGCAGGATCATTATTTCCTGTATGCTTGAAAACACGCAGGATGACATGATAATTATTGGACATATACTTTACTTAAAGAGTAAAGGCTTTTGGCATGCCTGACTCAGAGACAAATTCAGACTGGGTGTTTTCTTATCTTTTGTTTTGTAGCTCTGCATAATTCATTGGGATGCTGCCCTTAACAAACTTACTGTCTCTCTCTGTGAGGTTTTCATCACATACTTTATTTTTTTCCCCTTGAATGGATATTTTTTTCTTATTCCTAAAAGACCAATTAACTCAGCCTTCATTTATGGTGGAGTAATCATTTATATCTGGTGTGAATCCCCTCTGACGGAGGTCTGCCTACAGAGAGGATGAACCCAGCGGAGAGGTGCTTCTCCCTGGGGCTCCAGCCAGTCCAGACATCTGCCCAGGGTTGAGCCTATAAACAATCAAGGCACTGACTCACCTTGACAAAACCAATGATAACCTCTAAATGCACTATGTGCTAGCCTCAAATCAAGCAGCCAACCAAACTAACATGGAGACAGCACAAAAGGACGGCCTCAGACTGCCGAAGAACATAACGTCCACATTCTGAAGCCACTGGAGAGCCATTACAACTCAACCGTCCTCTCTACAAGACAGACAAACAACAATTCCCAGAGTCCCTCAGTCCTCCACGGTGTTCATTTACATTAAGTTTATGGCTTAGGTGCGTGAGACTTCTAGAGGTCAGTCTGAGTGTGGTACACACACGTGCACGTACACACACGTACACACACGTGCACGTACACACACACCTCACTCAATGCAACTCACACACACATACACGCTTGCTAATACACGCGACTCACACAGACACATACACACACGTAAATGAGATCTAAAATGACTCTCATGTTTGCCCTCTTCCACCAGTGCCAGAGTCGCGCATCATTGTCAGCAGCCGGCAAAACAAGATGAAATAAAATTCTAAGCCGTCCTGGCAGTCAAGGACACCATTCCCTCACCGTAATAGCCTGTATCGTCTGGCCACTCCATGTGTAGCTTTTCTTCATTGCTCTGGGCTTTTATTCCTGACAATAAGCTCTTTATCACTCCTCAACACAATTCATTTAAAACCACCGTCAAGAAGCAATCAAACCTTAAGTAAGAGGATTCAAAGTCAGTGTGTTATTGTTAAGCAAAGTAGCGTTACTTCATTTCCATAATGCTCACAAGCCAATATGCCAGGGAGGTAATAGTAAGTAACAGCATACAGGAAAATAATAAACACTTCATATTATTTAAGTTTGAGCCCAAATGTAAACCCTATACTCCATGACCTCTGTCTTGCATCTGTTTGAACTTTTTGGTTTATCTCCCACCCCCTCTCCTCTTCTCTCCCTTTCTCTCTAAAGGATGACATTATGTTTGGCTTTCTTGTCTCTCTGCCCTGGACACCTATGATTTAGAAACTCTTGACATATCCATTACACCGCACAGATTGGCTATTCTCCTCTCCCGGTGTCTCACCACCCTATAGAAATGACATGGACCTTTCCGTTTTTTCTCTAATGTCCTCAATTCATGGCTGGTGCTTTTAGCAAGACGTGGATTCTAATTTCAAGAGTCTTCCCCTACTATTAACTAGAGTTTTCAAGAGCTACAGGGAAGACATCAATCTTGACAAGGTCTTTTTGAGCCACGGCTGAAAAGGCAATCCCATTGTGTATTTTTTCACCTGCTTTCTACGGTCTGACAAAAGATGGACATGAGTGCTTGTTTGTTGTTGGTAGCCTTGGTACCATTACTACTCTCATTGGTCATATATATAATCAGTGATAGTAGTGGTAGTGATAATAGTACTATTATTAATAGCAATTCTCAACAATCAGCTGTTGTTGCTATATAATTATTTTTTGTCCATCATTACTGTAATATCATTATCATCCTCATTACCATCATATTAAGCAGGATGCTTGTATTCTTGTCTAGACAGTTTCGTTCAACATTAGTTTTAAATACTTTAACCGCACAGTCCATGTTGTTGCCCGACACTGCTGTTTACATGTGGATTGGTCTGCATCCCCATGTGTTGGCTGATTTATTGAGTGGTGATTTGTGGATTCCTGACTGCAGCCATGGATTGATCCAGTAGGGAGGGAAGTTCATCAGGAGGACCCCTACTCTGTGAATGGATTCTTCATGATGATGGGACCACAGGGTCATACACTGGCAGGAGTTCAGTGTGTGTCCAAAATGGCACCCTATTCCCTATATAGTGCACTACTTTTGACCTGGGCCCATATGGTCAAGCCATAGGGCCCTGGCCAAAAGTAGTGCACTGAACAGAGAATAGGATGCCATTTTGGATGCAACCCAGGTGTGTGAAACACTCTGCGTCCAATCATGACCAATGATACTGGGCATATATTTCAAATGATCCCATTACTTTCAAATGATCCCATTTGTTATGCGATTTGTGGATCTTTACTGTCAAATAGATAAGGAGGAAAGTACTATGGGCAAGAATTTGCTATTTGTCATGCAGATGATAGGCCTATGTATAAGTTGGTCCTGTATTAGGCTACTTTTGTGTCCAATGTACTTGCTAGATACAGTATTTAGATCAATTATGCCACAGAGAAAAGGACTGCATAGGAGGCATATTCACCTGTATAGGAAACGCATTAACATATACTGTATCTGCATATCTGTCACAAAATAACCCACAGTACACCAATAGTAAGACTAGCTGCATTATTATTGAGATCATTCCCTGTTGTAAAATGGTCTAATAAACATGGGTGTGAAATGTCGTGTCCACTCTCTTCCCTACCTGTACTTGCTTCGAGTGCTTCCCATTCCTAACACTAACTTCATCATCAGGGGATTAATGCTAATGCTTTCAATGAGCACAGCCCAGAAATGAAAAGAATTAAGGGCAATTAGCATGCTAACAAATGGCTAATAACATGTCAATTGTTCCATTTTATGACATTACCTGTAATCTTTGTGTTGAGAACCTAATTTTCCATCCTAATGAATGGGGTGGAGTGTTAAATTATTCAACACTGCTCTGTAATTCTCTTTTAATATTCATAATTTCTATTTGTTAAAAGCCGTGACTAAAATAAAGCAGTGCAGGATTAATATTTTCACCTTTTTATCACGACTCTGCCATACTGTCACCGGGGAGTTCTCTTTTTGTTCCCAGAGTCCTTAGCAAATGTGGGGCAGCACTCCTATGTGGGTAGAAGACAAAAGCGAGCATTACGCCAAGGCCATGGCTAATGCTACGGCTACACTGTACCGCTAAGGCCATGCTAACTGCTCCCTCGTCTTATTAACCCCATGTAATTAACAGTAGCACTTTACTATGGTACTTTACTTTCTGCAATGTGCACAGCTCTTTGTGGATGTGTGGATTTCCAGTAGGCTGCAGGCAGTAAGCCCTAGAATGTCATTTGCAAGCCATTGTCACAGGGACAAACAGTGAGATGGGCAATATGAAAAAGCCTGGTGCTGAGTGAGCTATGATTTATTGGATCTCTCTGATAGCTATTGGGTAGAGTGGGTTTTCTCTTCCCCTCACCGATGCTACCTGCCATCCCCATCCCTGCTCTCTACACTGCAGTAAGCTCTAATAATGAAAATAATAATAATGATAACAATAATAGCATCACTTCAATCTCACTTTCAGTGATTACATTGTTCCACCAGTTTCCGTTTCTGCTTAAATTATATTTAACTTCATCTACTGCGCACTGCAAACAGGATTACTGGTACTTATCTGAAATGAAAGTGCATTTTCAACGCGGTTTAATAACGAGAGTGGAAAATCCAGTCCATAGCAATAAAGCTGAAACTAATTCATTAGAATGGCTGTCTGCGTTGAGCGTTTCAATTGTGTTTTGCATGGCCATCCCTGCTCCCCTGTACTGAAACAAACAGTCAAAGAAACGAGGGAGAGGGCCATTTGTGTAATCTGCCACAACCTGAAATGAGAGCAGGCTACTGGAGAGATCACAGCAACAGAGAAGCAGCTGCATCCACACTCTTCTCTTCAAGCAGGGCCACTTCAAAGGCCCACTAAATGGACAACTTAAAGGCAAACAAGACTATCAAACTCTGAAACTTTCCTTAAGTGTCATGAGAGGAGTGGAGAGGAGTGTAGGGTTGGGGGTGGAATGGAGGGTGGAGAGGAGTGTAGGGTTGGGGGTGGAATGGAGGGTGGAGAGGAGTGGAGGGTTGGGGGTGGAATGGAGGATGGAGAGGAGTGGAGGGTTGGGGGTGGAATGGAGGGTGTGGGGAGAGAAGAGAAGAGTGCTGTACGTCCTCATGCATCTAAAGTGGTCAGCAGTTTGAGCCCGTCCGTGCCTCCTGTTCCATTATGGAATAGTAACACAGGGGCCTGTTTGTTCGCCAAACACAATTAACAAGGTTTCTGCAGCACATCAATACTGCTATTTGCATAGCGTATTGATCTGGAGTCCTTATAATCACAAAATGCTAATTGCACCAATTAATTCTCAATCTGTTTGTGCCCTTGTCTGGCTGCCCGGAGCCCTGAAGGTCAGAGTGAAAATGAACTGTTCTTTGATTCTCCTCCAGGAAAAGCTTTTCTCCCAAGACAACACTGTTTTCTATCAGAAGTCCAGAGGCCTGACCGTCTTTTATCATTATTATCATTCCCGATGAGTAGCGCCTAATGGGTTGGAAATCTTCTGATCTGATTTGTCCTTTTAAACAAGGTTTTTCTTGTCTCATTCATTAGTGAGGGCTGCCCCCCTCTCTCTCACAGTACCCTAAAAGCCACAGTATCCGCCTCATATTGACTAATAAGTCATTCTCCCACGTTTGATTCATACCCCCTATGCCATGTCTGTGCTGTGTCTGTCGCTCTCTGGCCTTGTTGCTACACCGCGTTACTACATGGTGGAACATGACCTCGTGCTCTGTTGTCTGTTTGAGATGATCAGAGTAATAAGTCAGGAGGATTCTATTCCCAGACCATTTCCCTTGTTAGTCTCTGTGGCATCTATGGGTGATAGTGAGTGTTTGTCTGTGTGCCCTCTTCTCCTTTCCAGCCCCATCACAACACAATGAGCTATACTGTAATGTTACAATATTTACAGTAGTTATATAAATAATAAAAGATAAAATATAAATTAATAATTGTTTTAATGTGTGGAATATTTGTTATTGTCTTGAGTGGACATTTCAGCGCGAGATGCTGTCCATTCCTCAGGACCATGAGTGAAGACCAGTGTTACCAACACAATGTTAGGTCTGGTCTATGCCCATCCATGCACACTCTACCTATTAACCTAAAGCCTGACACCTGCATGACATCAGCATCATGGACATAACATTTATTGAAGATAAGTAGTTTTGAGAACATACTGGTTAATCTTCCTATTCATACCTTTCCATTCATACCGTACTTACAATGAGAGGTTATCCAGAGGCTTTTCTGAGCATGAATGCTCACACACATCCCACTCTTGAATCCAAGAGGGCGTAGCAGTGCAGACGTGTTTGTCGTTGTCCCATGTCAATTTTGTCATCTTTGTTTTTTGTTGTTGTATATATTTCAATACATTTCAATCTCTTTTTCCATTTTTAAATTGTGTGATACAGATCTTTTATTTTTAGACCTTATAGCTAGAACCTCCATCGGGAGCTAGCCATCAGATGCTAACCAGCTAATTAGCTACTAGCTATTTAGTCATTGTTAGCCACTGCTAGCGGCCTTTACCTCTAGCTTAGACACCAGCCGTTTTTACCCTGGATAATACCTGCCAGTCTGCACAGCGCGATATCAACCCTGAGCATATCGGACTGCTTTTCTCCACCATTACTCCAGATTACTTATTTACTGGACCAGTACTCCAGATCATCGCAGCTAGCTAGCTGCTACAGAGTGGCCCAGTCCCGAAGCTACCCTTTGAGCCAGGCCCATCTCCTGGCCTGCTTAGTGGACCCTATAATCACTCGGCTACACAGCTGATGCCTCCCGGACTCTTCACTAACACGACTAAAAGCCACTACATCGCCGGATTCCTGCTGTAAGCTCTGGACCTTTGCATCAGATCATTGCAACTAGCTAACTGCTACCGGGTGGCTATAGTGGCTAACACCCTTGTACCGAAGCTAGCACCAATTAGCCTCGAGCCAGGCGCATCTCCCGGCTAGCAAACAAAATTACTCCAGCTACAATCTTTTTCCAATTGGCCTGGACCCTTTGTCGACACAGAGCCCCGCCGATCCATCACGACTGGTCTGCCGACGTAATTCCGTCCGATGTGCCCTCAACTGACCTTTGTCGGACATCGGTGAAGACGCTTCTGCTAACCCCGGCCTGCTAAGTTTATGAACGCTGTGTCTCCCGCTTGCTAGCATAGTTACGACTTCCCTGTTTCAACTATTACTGTTCACTGGACCCTATGATCCTCTGGCTACATAGCTGATGCCTGCTGGACTGGTCATTAATCACGGTACTCCATTTTGTTAATATTGTTTATCTGTCGGCCCCAGCCTCGAATTGAGGCCCTGTGTGTAGTTAGCTGACCCTCTCTGCCCATTCATCGCCATTATACCTGTTGTTGTTGTCTTAGCTGATTAGCTGTTGCTGTCTTACCCGTTGTCTTAGCTAGCTCTCCCAATCAACACCTGTGATT
The DNA here is from genome assembly GCF_018296145.1 of Oncorhynchus tshawytscha. Lineage (NCBI taxonomy): Eukaryota > Metazoa > Chordata > Actinopteri > Salmoniformes > Salmonidae > Oncorhynchus > Oncorhynchus tshawytscha. The sequence goes on from NC_056432.1 coordinate 70,818,494, forward strand.
GCTTCATGCCTCGCTTTATGTCTCTCTCTAATGTCAATATGCCTTGTATACTGTTGTTTAGAGTAGTTATCATTGTTTTATTTTACTGCTGAGCCCCTAGCCCAACTCAACATGCCTCAGATACCTCTTTTGTCCCACCTCCCACACATGGGGTGACCTCACCTAGCATAACTAGTGCCTCCAGAGATGCAACCTCTCTTATCGTCACTCAATGCCTAGGTTTACCTCCACTGTGCCCCTGTCTGTACATTGTGCCCTGAATCTATTCTACCACGCCCAGAAATCTGCTCCTTTTTTTTCTGTCCCCAAATGCACTAGACGACCAGTTTTGATAGCCTTTAGCCGTACCCTCATCCTGCTCCTCCTCTGTTCCTCGGGTGATGTAGAGGTTAACCCAGGCCCTGTGTGTCCCCAGGTGCTCTCATTTGTTGACCTCTGTAACCGTAAAAGCCTTGGTTTCATGCATGTTAACATCAGAAGCCTCCTCCCTAAGTTTGTTTTACTCACTGCTTTAGCACACTCTGCCAATCCTGATGTCCTTGCCATATCTGAATCATGGCTTAGTAAGGCCACCAAATATTCTGAGATTTCCATCCCCAACTACAACATTTTCTGTCAAGATAGAACTGCCAAAGTGGGAGGAGTTGCAATCTACTGCAGAGATAGCCTGCAAAGTTCTGTCATACTTTTCAGGTCTATGCCCAAACAGTTTGAGCTTCTAGTATTTTTTTTTGTCTCTCCAGAAATAAGTCTCTCACTGTTGCCGCCCGTCATAGACCCCCCTCAGCTCCCAGCTGTGCCCTGGACAACATATGTGAATTGATTGCCCCCCCATCTATCTTCAAAGTTTGTTCTGTTAGCTGACCTAAACTGGGATATGCTTAACACCCAGACCATCCTACAATCTAAGCTAGATGCCCTCAATCACACACAAATGATCGAGGAACCCACCAGGTACAACCCTAAATCCGTAAACATGGGCACCCTCATAGATATTATCCTGACCAACTTGCCCTCCAAATTACACCTCTGCCGTTTTCAATCAGGATATCAGCGATTACTGCCTCATTGCCTGCATCCGTTATGGGTCCGCGGTCAAACGACCATCCCTCAACACTGTCAAATGCTCCCTAAAACACTTCTGCATGCAGGCCTTTCTAATCGGCATGGCCTGGGTATCCTGGAAGGATATTGACCTCATCCCGTCAGTAGAGGATGCCTGGTTGTTCTTTAAAAGTAATTTCCTCACCTTAAATAAGCAGGCCCCTTTTAAAAAATGTAGAAAAAAGAACAGATATAGCCCTTGGTTCACTCCAGACCTGACGGCCCTCAACCAGCACAAAAACATCCTTTGGCAGACTGCAATAGCATCGAATAGTCCCCGCGATATGCAACTTTTCAGGGAAGTCAGGAAAGCAAAGGCTAGCTTTTTCAAACAGAAATGTGCATCCTGTAGATCTAACTCCAAAAAGTTCTGGGACACTGTAAAGTCCATGGAGAATAAGAGCACCTCCTCCCAGCTGCCCACTTCCCTGAGGCTAGGAAACACTGTCACTACCGATAAATTTCAAAAATCATTTCTCTACGGCTGGCCATGCTTTCTTCCCGGCCAACAGCTCCGCACCCCCCGCAGCTACTTTCCCAAGCCTCCCAGCTTCTCCTTCACCCAAATCCAGATAGCAGATGTTCTGAAAGAGCTGCAAAACCTGGACACGTACAAATCAGCTGGGCTAGACAATCTGGACCCTCTCTTTCTAAAATTATCCGCTGCCATTGTTGCAATACCTATTACTAGTCTGTTCAACCTCTCTTTCATTTTGTTCAGAGATTGCTAAAGATTGGAAAGCTGCCGCGATCATCCCCCTCTTCAAAGGGGGTGATACTCTAGACCCAAACTGTTACAGACCTATATCCATCCTGCCCTGCCTTTCTTAAGTCTTCGAAAGCCAAGTTATCAAGCATATCATTGACCATTTCTAATCCCACCGTACCTTTTCCGCTGTGCAATCCGGTATACGAGCTGGTCAGGGGTGAACCTCGGCAACGCTCAAGGTACTAAACAATATCAAAACAGCCATCGATAAAAGACAGTACTGTGCAGCCGTCTTCATCGACCTGGCCAAGGCTTTTGATTCTGTCAATCAACGTACAGTGGGGCAAAAAAGTATTTAGTCAGCCACCAATTGTGCAAGTTCTCCCACTTAAAAAGATGAGAGAGGCCTGTAATTTTCATCATAGATACACTTCAACTACGACAGACAAAATGAGAAGAAAAAAAAACAGAAAATCATTGTAAGATTTTTTATGAATTTATTTGCAAATTATGATGGAAAATAAGTATTTGGTCACCTACAAACAAGCAAGATTTTTGGCTCTCACAGACCTGTATTAAGTATTAATACAGGTCTGTATTAATACTTAAGAGGCTCCTCTGACCTCCACTCGTTACCTGTATTAATGGCAGCTGTTTGAACTTGTTATCAGTATAAAAGACACCTGTCCACAACCTCAAACAGTCACACTCCAAACTCCACTATGGCCAAGACCAAAGAGCTCTCAAAGCACACCAGAAACAAAATTGTAGACCTGCACCAGGCTGGGAAGACTGAATCTGCAATAGGTAAGCAGCTTGGTTTGAAGAAATCAACTGTGGGAGCAATTATTAGGAAATGGAAGACATACAAGACCACTGATAATCTCCCTCGATCTCACCCCGTGGGGTCAAAATGATCACAAGAACGGTGAGCAAAAATCCCAGAACCACACGGGGGGGGGGATCTAGTGAATGACCTGCAGAGAGCTGGGACCAAAGTAACAAAGCCTACCATCAGTAACACACTACGCCGCCAGGGACTCAAATCCTGCAGTGCCAGACGTGTCCCCCTGCTTAAGCCAGTACATGTCCAGGCCCATCTGAAGTTTGCTAGAGAGCATTTGGATGTGAGAAAACCTTGTGAAGACTTACAGAAAACGTTTGACCTCTGTCATTGCCAACAAAGGGTATATAACAAAGTATTGGGATAAACTTTTGTTATTGACCAAATACTTATTTTCCACCATAATTTGCAAATAAATTCATAAAAAATCCTACAATGTGATTTTTCTGGATTTTATTTCCTGATTTTGTCTGTCATAGTTGAAGTGTACCTATGATGAAAATTACAGGCCTCTCTCATCTTTTTAAGTGGGAGAACTTGCACAATTGGTGGCTGACTAAATACTTTTTTGCCCCACTGTATATAGATTTTTCTACAGTGTTATTGACTGTACTTTTGTTTATCCTATGTTTATCTCTGTGTTATTGTTTTTTGTCGCACTGCTTTGCTTTATCTTGGCCAGTTCGCAGTTGTAAATGAGAACTTGTTTTCAACTGGCCTACCTGGTTAAATAAAGGTGAAATAAAAATAAATAAAAAACTCTGAGTCCCCGTCTCTCTGGCATCCCTGCCTGCTCACACATAGCCCACTCTGAGACCCTGTCTCTCTGTCGTACCTGTCTGGTCACACACAGCCCACTCTGAGTCCCCGTCTCTCTGTCATCCCTGCCTGCTCACACATAGCCCACTCTGAGACCCTGTCTCTCTGTCGTACCTGTCTGGTCACACACAGCCCACGCTGAGTCCCCGTCTCTCTGTCATCCCTGCCTGGTCACACACTGCCCACTCTGAGTCCCCGTCTCTCTGTCATCCCTGCCTGCTCACACACAGCCCACTCTGAGTCCCCGTCTCTCTGTCATCCCTGCCTGCTCACACACTGCCCACTCTGAGTCCCCGTCTCTCTGTCTTACCTGCCTGGTCACACACAGCCCACTCTGAGACCCCGTCTCTCTGTCTTACCTGTCTGGTCACACACAGCCCACGCTGAGTCTCCGTCTCTCTGTCGTCCCTGCCTGCTCACACACTGCCCATTCTGAGTCCCTGTCTCTCTGTCATCCCTGCCTGGTCACACACAGCCCATTCTGAGTCCCCGTCTCTCTGTCGTCCCTGCCTGCTCACACACTGCCCATTCTGAGTCCCTGTCTCTCTGTCATCCCTGCCTGGTCACAGCCAAGTGACAAATGAGCCAGCCCTGTGTGAAAGATTAATTTCAATCCACTACACCTGTGCCGCCCCACCAAATGAAAGGACTGATTGCCTCCAATTGCGTATTTAAAATGCTTAATTCCTCCATTAGAAAACCTATTTACATGAATTAGGGACAATTAGCATTTTCAGACCCCCCATTAACATTTGAAAGTGTCGGCTACCAGACACAAGAAAGTCTGGGATCTGATTTGCTCTGACCCCCCACATCAGGCGCCTAGATGGGCTTTTTCATCTGTGCCGACTGCGCTGGAGGAAGGTACTGAGAGCTGGCCCTGTGTGTCTCTGAGTCGCCTCAATTATGTCTAATCAACAAAGAGCATTCGATGAAAGACAGCAGAGTGGAGGACAGGACAGGACCCAGGTTGAGCTATTCATTAGTACCCACTTTCACACCAAAGGAAATATGCATTCCATTACAGTGAAGGAAGGAAGGGAGGTAGGCCTCTAAAGTCACACTGTACTGCACTGCTGAACAGTGGAGAGAAATGAACAACATAGGCCTCCAAACAGCCTGAGCAGTCGCATGGAGAAATATGGCAGAGGAGGGGATGAGAGGAGTAAGATGCATAGAGTGAGTGAGAAGGAGAGAGGAAAAGCAAGAGGAGAGAGGGGAGGAAAGGAATGGTGGCAGGGAGCCTAGTGGTTAAGAGTGTTGGGTCAGTAACCAAAAGTTTGCTGGTTTAAATCCCAGAGCCAACTAGGTAAAGAGCGCCTGCGAAATGACTCAAATGTAACTGAATGGAGAGAGTGCCAGGGTGTGTAGTCTGGACCATGTTGCTCAGGCTTACCATAATGACACTTCTCACGGTAATGGCTTTACCTGCTGGCCTTGTCATTTCTACCAGTTTCAAAGTGAGGCCAACGCCCTTGTACACTGTTTTCACCTAGCCCCTAGGTTTTCATTGTTTTTCTTTCTCACTGGGCACAAATTACAGTGTCTGACCCCAGTCGCTCACACATCCGGCCCCATGGTGGAGAATGGGCCCTAACAAGGCCAAAATGAAGATGACAGAGGCCATCTCATTCTGAAGGAATTTATTAGACTGAATGATTCAAAGTGCAACGCTTTTTATTACAAAGGCTGCCATGGATTTCATGGGGGAAGAGCAAGTTCGGATGATATTTTCACTCCAACTTGAAATCACATGAAAGCCAGGGAGGGGGAAATCAGACAGGTTTGGAGCAGACGTATCTATTTTTCTTGCGCAAGATGGTGAGTTTGTGTGCATCATCGCACAAATTGGCCCAGTTTTGTACAGCATGCTCACCAAAAGGAAAACCTTCGATGCAGGTATATTCTGCTCATCTTATAAGGGCCTTTCATGATGAAAGTGGCCTTAAATCTCTCTTTTGAGTGGAGCGATTTTAGGCAAATGATCAAACTGGGATCTTATGGTTGTGCACAGAGACAGTGCCAACACTCAGCTGCACAGGGTGGAGAAGAAGAAAGCCAAACCGCTTCTAAGCATCACAGCGTTTTCTCCTAAAACCCATAAAGTGTAAAGCAAACAAGCATTTTTTAACTATAGTTGCATAGAAGATTTAGCTCACATTTACCTCACATCAAGATAAAAAACTTTGGAATCTGAACTGTAGAATACACAAACACACGTGTACTACAAGTTAGAGGAGACATTTGAGCTGTTTCACTGTTCGCTCAGTTAGAGCTGAAGAGAGGAGGAGGGTGTCACTTCCTTCAGTTCAAAGCACTCTGAGAACAACTCATGCGATAGGGCTATTATCTGTAATGAGTTAAAGTGACTGCTGGTATTCAAATGATCACGTCGGTTGCTAAACTTACAAATGTAAATGTCTGAAAGTAGATCTGTTAGAATGTTTGATCTTTCGCCTGTAATTGCATTTCAAACTGGAGAGGGAAAATGTCAAAACCTTCCCCATACTTCACAGTTGCATAATGTTTTTCATGTCCACAATTAGTCCTGTGTTCTATTTTAGGGCTTGACATCATACTGTATTTGCGGGTGGAGTGATGATGGGGTTACCAGTCAGTCTTTCAATGGCTGGCTGGCGTAGGCCTGAGTGCCCATCCCTGCTAAGACACACCACTGGGGAGAGAGAGAGAGAGGAAACCACATGGGAAGAGAGTGATGAGCTGCCAGCTGATCTGGTGGGCTTGAGAAGCACCATACAGTACATATGGAAGGGAGTGGAACAGACCTGGGACGGGGTGGATCCATGTCTGTCCTTAGGTCAGCTGGCCTAATAGATGACAGGTGGTAAAAGCCGATGACATTCACTGGTCTGACTGACACCATTAATGCAGACCAGAGGCAGTGGGGTTCAATAAGTGGGGGGAGTGTCTATCCATCTCTCATCTCTTCATGTCTCTCACTTTCCCTCTGTCCATCTCTCCCTTTCTTTCGCTTTCTCCTTCTCTCCGTCCAATACTCGTGGTTCATGTCAGCAGTGACATAACCGGACTGAATTAGAGGTTTACTGTTTGTGCTCATCCTCATATGGAGATTCTCTCTGTCTCTTTGACTGTCTGGGTGCTGTGCTCACACGCACTGAACCAGGCCTCATCTGTCACCCTAGGGGCTCTGAGGGGCTCTCGGGAATGTGGGGCTTTGTCAGAATTGAATGATTTCATTTCCCATTTTTTCTTTGACATACATTTCTTTACAATGAGCAGATTCAACCATAATACTGTTTGAGTGTAGTTCATAGGAAGTACAGGCTAAATGAATGTTGATTTATGGTGTAAATATTTCAATGATTTAATTCATAGCATTGGAGTTTCAGTGCAGTGTCACCTATATTTCAGTTGTTCCAGCACCTTTTATATTTTGTGCTGTAATATTCTGTTTGAATTATCTTTGGCAACAGGGGTAATATCTTAGCAATAATTCCTCAAAGAAAAAACACAACTCTGTCCAGAAAAGTCTCTCTCTAATCATTGTGGTTATTGATTTTGCCTTGTGCCATTCCAGAGGAGCGCCAACAGATAGTGAAGCAGAGACAGAGTAGCCACTGCTGCTCAGGTTAAAAAAAACGGCAATCCAGCCAATATCCCAGGGTTCACCAAAGGACACAATCAAATGCCATTGTCTCCTCGGATTTCACAGCGATATTGTGCTCCTCTCCTGACAATCCCCTTCCAATATGTTTCACTACAAAATGGGGCACTGCCAAAGGTTCCAATATTGTAATGCTTCTGCAGGGTGCTTTTTTGTCTTTCATACTCATGGAGGTGTAGAGAAGTTCCATCAGGGTTCAGAATGGTCCTTGTTGTGCTGTTAGAATGTTACCCTTACATCCTGGGTGATTACTGTCTCTGACAATGAGAGGACAGAAGTATCTTTCTCTCTACCTGCAGGGCTGAAATACCCTGTAGTTTAAAAGGCTAGTTCACACTATTTTATGGTAGACTGTCACCCAGCTATTGTATGCTATGGGACATTTCTGCAAGAGTGATGCACTCTCTTTTCATGTTGATCGACCTATCAGTCATAGTAATGCATAAGCCGTCTGAGTTTGTGTGCAATGTTGCGCTGTGTTATATGATAAATGAATGTAAAGATGCAAGACTAAACTCACACACACACACACACACACATACACACACACAAACACACACACACAGTGCAGTCTGCTTGAATGTGCCTACACCACAAAGACAAGCTCTATTAAAAATAGCTGTGCTATTGATTGTGCATAACTCACTTTGTCTGATTATGATTACAGTTGAATGTTGACTTTCCCCGTGCAATGAATTCATTGTAATAATGCCAGTCTTGTTGGCTTGTATGATCTATGATTCATCAATACTATTGATTCTCCCAAAGTTCATCCATCCATAAGTGACTGGCATATCAATGTTTTACATAAAAAGATTGAGTAGAGGCAATCTGCATGTCAGCAAAATGTCTCTTTAATTGAGCCTGGTCAACGTTATTGTCCCTTAAGGAAGTTGTGACTGTTTTCTAAACAGGACAGGGACACACGGCACCAGTCACATGGGACATGGTTAACATTACGAAGGACAAGCGCATTGACAGAAAATAGCTCTAATGCTAGAAGTGCCACTCTGTTTCCAATCCAATGTACACGTGATGTGATGCATTGTCGTGCACAGCAGGTAACAGTGTGCTCTGCATGGCGATACTTGTTCTATTCTATTCTCCCGAAGAGCAGCTTACGAACATAAAGTAATGACAGGAGAAAATGTGTTTGATGGTTTCTGAAGATGGTATACAATAATAACATTCCACACCAGCACTTCAGCACTGCTAGGGCTAATTGGAAAGAGGCATGAGAATCTGTGAATAAAAAGTCACAATGTTCCGTCTGATTTGGTGTGTGCGTGCGCTTGTATCAGTGTGGGTGTGTATCTGGACATTGCTCGGGTGGTGGATAGTGCTGTTGTGACAGTGGGCTGCCCTCAGAGGTCTGTGGATATCCAGTGTAAATCCAGCCCAGGGGAGCTGTGAAAAAGCTAATAATACGTTATTGCAGTAGAGATCCTTCCTGTCGCCTCTCCATCACCACACCAGTGCCACCCTACACATGGACCACAGCGGGATAATGGCCAATAATGTGGAGCAGCAGAGAGTGAGAAGTCCAATCACACTGGCCGCTGAGTGGTGTGAGAGGGCCGGGGTCGAGAGAGAGAGAGGACAGGGGTAGAGAGAGGGCAGGGGTAGAGAGAGGACTGGGGTGGAGAGAGAGAGGGCTGGGGTAGAGAGAGATAGCGAGAGGGCTTGGGTAGAGAGAGAAAGAGGGCTGAGGTAGAGAGAGGACCGGGGTAGAGAGAGGACTGGGGTGGAGAGAGAGGGCTAGGGTAGAGAGAGATAGAGGGCTGGGGGGAGAGAGAGAGAGAGAGAGAGAGAGAGAGGGAGGGAGAGGGGGCTGGGGTAGAGAGAGGACCGGGGTGGAGAGAGAGAGGGCTGGGGTAGAGAGAGATAGAGAGAGGGCTTGGGTAGAGAGAGATCGAGGGCTGAGGTAGAGAGAGGACCGGGGAAGAGAGAGGACTAGGGGGTAGAGAGAGAGAGAGAGGGCTGGGGTAGAAAGAGATAGAGAGAGGCCTGGGGTAGAGAGAGAGAGGGGACTGGGGTAGAGAGAAGACTGGGGTATGGAGAGAGAGCTGGGGTAGAGAGAGAGAGAGAGAGAGAGAGAGGGAGAGAGAGAGAGCTGGGGCAGAGAGAGGGAGGGCTGGAGAGAGAGAGAGAGAGAGAGAGAGAGAGAGAGAGAGAGGGGAGGGCTGGGATAGAGAGAGAGGACTGGGGTATAAAGAGAGAGAGAGAGAGAGAGAGAGAGAGAGAGAGAGAGAGAGAGAGAGAGGGCTGGGGTAGAGAGAGGACCGAGGTAGAGAGAGAAAGAGGGCTGAGGTAGAGAGAGGACCGGGGAAGAGAGAGGACTGGGGTAGAGAGAGAGAGAGAGGGCTGGGGTAGAAAGAGATAGAGAGAGGGCTGGGGTAGAGAGAGATCGAGGGCTGAGGTAGAGAGAGGACCGGGGAAGAGAGAGGACTGGGGTAGAGAGAGAGAGAGAGGGCTGGGGTAGAAAGAGATAGAGAGAGGCCTGGGGTAGAGAGAGAGAGGGGACTGGGGTAGAGAGAAGACTGGGGTATGGAGAGAGAGCTGGGGTAGATAGAGAGAGAGAGAGAGAGAGAGAGAGAGAGAGAGAGAGAGGGCTGGGGCAGAGAGAGGGAGGGCTGGGAGAGAGAGAGAGAGAGAGAGAGAGAGAGAGAGAGAGAGAGAGAGAGAGAGGGAGGGCTGGGATAGAGAGAGAGGACTGGGGTATAAGAGAGAGAGAGAGAGAGAGAGAGGGCTGGGGTAGAGAGAGGACCGAGGTAGAGAGAGAAAGAGGGCTGAGGTAGAGAGAGGACCGGGGAAGAGAGAGGACTGGGGTAGAGAGAGAGAGAGAGGGCTGGGGTAGAAAGAGATAGAGAGAGGGCTGGGGTAGAAAGAGAGAGGAGACTGGGGTAGAGAGAAGACTGGGGTATGGAGAGAGAGATGAGGTAGAGAGAGAGAAAAAGAGAGAGAGAGAGAGAGAGAGAGGGGGCTGGGGCAGAGAGAGGGAGGGCTGGAGAGAGAGAGAGAGAGAGAGAGAGAGAGAGAGGGAGGGCTGGGATAGAGAGAGAGGACTGGGGTATAAAGAGAGGACTGGGGTAGAGAGAGAGAGAGGACTGAAGTAGAGAGAGTGGGGGCTGGGGAATAAAGAGAGGGCTGGGGTAGAGAGATGGATGGGGTATAAAGAGAGGCCTGGGGTAGAGGGAGAGATAAGGAATAGAGAGAAAGAGGAATGCTGTAGAGAGAGAGAGAGAGAGGGATGGGGTATATAGAGAGAGGACTGGGGTAGAGAGTGAGGGATGGGATGTAAAGAGAGGGCTGGGGTAGAGGGAGAGATATGGAATAGAGAGAAAGAGGAATGCTGTAGAGAGAGAGAGGGATGGGGTATATATAGAGAGGACTGGGGTAGAGAGTGAGGGATGGGGTATAAAGAGAGGGCTGGGATAGAGGGAGAGATAGGGAATAGAGAGAGAGGAATCAAATCAAATGTATTTATATAGCCCTTTTTACATCAGCTGAAATCTAAAAGTGCTGTACAGAAACCAGCCTAAAACCCCAAACAGCAAGCAATGCAGGTGTAGAAGCACGGTGGCTAGGAAAAACTCCCTAGAAAGGCCAAAACCTAGGAAGAAACCTAGAGGGGAACCAGGCTATGAGGGGTGGCCAGTCCTCTTCTCGCTGTGCCGGGTGGAGATTATAACAGAACATGGCCAAGATGTTCAAATGTTCATAGATGACCAGCAGGGTCAAATAATAATAATCACAGTGGTTGTCGAGGGTGCAACAGGTCAGCACCTCAGGAGTAAATGTCAGTTGGTTTTTCATAGCCGATCATTGAGAGTATCTCTACCGCTCCTGCTGTCTCTAGAGAGTTGCAAACAGCAGGTCTGGGACAGGTAGCAAGTCCAGTAAACAGGTCAGGGTTCCATAGCCGCAGGCAGAACAGTTGAAACTGGAGCAGCAGCATGGCCAGGTGGACTGGGAACAGCAAGGAGTCATCATGCCAGGTAGTCCTGAGGCATGGTCCTAGGGTTTAGGTCCTCCGAGAGAGAGAAATAAAGAGAGAATTAGAGAGAGCATACTTAAATTCACACAGGACACCGGATAAGACAGGAGAAATACTCCAGATATAACAGACTGACCCTATCCCCCCGACACATAAACTACTGCAGCATAAATACTGGAGGCTGAGACAGGAGGGGTCAGGAGACACTGTGGCCCCATCCGAGGACACCCCCGGACAGGGCCAAACAGGAAGAATATAACCCCACCCACTTTTCCAAAGCACAGCCCCCACACCACTAGAGGGATATCTTCAACCACCAACTTACCATCCGGAGACAAGGCCGAGTATAGCCCATAAAGAACTCCGCCACGGCACAACCCAGGGGGGGGGGCAACCCAGACAGGAAGACCATGTCAGTGACTCAACCCACTCAAGTGACGCACCCCTCCTAAGGACAGCATGGAAGAGCACCAGTAAGCCAGTGACTCAGCCTCTGTAATAGGGTTAGAGGCAGAGAATCCCAGTGGAAAGAGGGGAACCGGCCAGGCAGAGACAGCAAAGGCGGTTCGTTGCTCCAGTGCCTTTCCGTTCACCTTCATACTCCTGGGCCAGGCTACACTCAATCATAGGACCTACTGAAGAGATGAGTCTTCAGTAAAGACTTAAAGGTTGAGACCAAGTCTGCGTCTCTCACATGGGTAGGCAGACCATTCCGTAAAAATGGAGCTCTATAGGAGAAAGCCCTGCCTCCAGCTGTTTGCTTAGAAATTCTAGGGACAATTAGGAGGCCTGCATCTTGTGACCATAGCGTACGTGTAGGTATGTACGGCAGGACCAAATCGGAAAGATAGGTAGGTGCAAGCCCATGTAGTGCTTTGTAGGTTAGCAGTAAAACCTTGAAATCAGCCCTTGCCTTAACAGGAAGCAAGTGTAGGGAGGCTAGCACTGGAGTAATATGATCAAATTGTTTGGTTCTGGTCAAATCAAATCAAATCAAATGTTATTTGTCACATAACACATGGTTAGCAGATGTTAATGCGAGTGTAGCGAAATGCTTGTGCTTCTAGTTCCGACAATGCAGTAATAACCAACAAGTAATCTAACTAACAATTCCAAAACTACTGTCTTATACACAGTGTAAGGGGATAAAGAATATGTACATAAGGATATATGAATGAGTGATGGTACAGAGCAGCATAGGCAAGATACAGTAGATGATATCGAGTACAGTATATACATATGAGATGAGTATGTAAACAAAGTGGCATAGTTAAAGTGGCTAGTGATACATGTATTACATAAGGATGCAGTCGATGATATAGAGTACAGTATATACGTATGCATATGAGATGAATAATGTAGGGTAAGTAACATTATATAAGGTAGCATTGTTTAAAGTGGCTAGTGATATATTTACATCATTTCCCATCATCCCATTATTAAAGTGGCTGGAGTTGAGTCAGTGTCAGTGTCAGTGTGTTGGCAGCAGCCACTCAATGTTAGTGGTGGCTGTTTAACAGTCTGATGGCCTTGAGATAGAAGCTGTTTTTCAGTCTCTCGGTCCCAGCTTTGATGCACCTGTACTGACCTCGCCTTCTGGATGATAGCGGGGTGGACAGGCAGTGGCTCGGGTGGTTGATGTCCTTGATGATCTTTATGGCCTTCCTGTAACATCGGGTGGTGTAGGTGTCCTGGAGGGCAGGTAGTTTGCCCCCGGTGATGTGTTGTGCAGACCTCACTACCCTCTGGAGAGCCTTACGGTTGAGGGCGGAGCAGTTGCCGTACCAGTCGGTGATACAGCCCGCCAGGATGCTCTCGATTGTGCATCTGTAGAAGTTTGTGAGTGCTTTTGGTGACAAGCCGAATTTCTTCAGCCTCCTGAGGTTGAAGAGGCGCTGCTGCGCCTTCTTCACGATGCTGTCTGTGTGAGTGGACCAATTCAGTTTGTCTGTGATGTGTATGCCGAGGAACTTAAAACTTGCTACCCTCTCCACTACTGTTCCATCGATGTGGATAGGGGGTGTTCCCTCTGCTGTTTCCTGAAGTCCACAATCATCTCCTTAGTTTTGTTGACGTTGAGTGTGAGGTTATTTTCCTGACACCACACTCCGAGGGCCCTCACCTCCTCCCTGTAGGCCGTCTCGTCGTTGTTGGCAATCAAGCCTACCACTGTTGTGTCGTCCGCAAACTTGATGATTGAGTTGGAGGCGTGCGTGGCCACGCAGTCGTGGGTGAACAGGGAGTACAGGAGAGGGCTCAGAACGCACCCTTGTGGGGCCCCAGTGTTGAGGATCAGCGGGGAGGAGATGTTGTTGCCTACCCTCACCACCTGGGGGCGGCCCGTCAGGAAGTCCAGTACCCAGTTGCACAGGGCGGGGTCGAGACCCAGGGTCTCGAGCTTGATGACGAGCTTGGAGGGTACTATGGTGTTGAATGCCGAGCTGTAGTCGATGAACAGCATTCTCACATAGGTATTCCTCTTGTCCAGATGGGTTAGGGCAGTGTGCAGTGTGGTTGAGATTGCATCGTATGTGGACCTATTTGGGCGGTAAGCAAATTGGAGTGGGTCTAGGGTGTCAGGTAGGGTGGAGGTGATATGGTCCTTGACTAGTCTCTCAAAGCACTTCATGATGACGGAAGTGAGTGCTACGGGCGGTAGTCGTTTAGCTCAGTTACCTTAGCTTTCTTGGGAACAGGAACAATGGTGGCCCTCTTGAAGCATGTGGGAACAGCAGACTGGTATAGGGATTGATTGAATATGTCCGTAAACACACCGGCCAGCTGGTCTGCGCATGCTCTGAGGGCGCGGCTGGGGATGCCGTCTGGGCCTGCAGCCTTGCGAGGGTTAACACGTTTAAATGTCTTACTCACCTCGGCTGCAGTGAAGGAGAGACTGCATGTTTTCGTTGCAGGCCGTGTCAGTGGCACTGTATTGTCCTCAAAGCGGGCAAAAAAGTTATTTAGTCTGCCTGGGAGCAAGTCATCCTGGTCCGTGACTGGGCTGGATTTCTTCCTGTAGTCCGTGATTGACTGTAGACCCTGCCACATGCCTCTTGTGTCTGAGCCGTTGAATTGAGATTCTACTTTGTCTCTGTACTGACGCTTAGCTTGTTTGATAGCCTTGCGGAGGGAATAGCTGCACTGTTTGTATTCGGTCATGTTACCAGACACCTTGCCATGATTAAAAGCAGTGGTTCGCGCTTTCAGTTTCACGCGAATGCTGCCATCAATCCACGGTTTCTGGTTTGGGAATGTTTTAATCGTTGCTATGGGAACGACATCTTCAACGCACGTTCTAATGAACTCGCACACCGAATCAGCGTATTCGTCAATGTTGTTATCTGACGCAATACGAAACATATCCCAGTCCACGTGATGGAAGCAGTCTTGGAGTGTGGAGTCAGCTTGGTCGGATCAGCGATGGACAGACCTCAGCGTGGGAGCCTCTTGTTTTAGTTTCTGTCTGTAGGCAGGGATCAACAAAATGGAGTCGTGGTCAGCTTTTCCGAAAGGGGGGCGGGGCAGGGCCTTATATGCATCGCGGAAGTTAGAGTAACAATGATCCAAGGTCTTTCCACCCCTGGTTGCGCAATCGATATGCTGATACAATTTAGGGAGTCTTGTTTTCAGATTAGCCTTGTTAAAATCCCCAGCTACAATGAATGCAGCCTCAGGATATATGGATTCCAGTTTGCAAAGAGTCAAATAAAGTTCGTTCAGAGCCATCAATGTGTCTGCTTGGGGGGGAATATATACGGCTGTGATTATAATCAAAGAGAATTCCCTTGGTAGATAATGCGGTCGACATTTGATTGTGAGGAATTCTAAATCAGGTGAACAGAAGGACTTGAGTTCCTGTATGTTGTTGTGACCACACCACGTCTCGTTAACCATGAAGCATACGCCCCCTCCCCTCTTCTTACCAGAAAGATGTTTGTTTCTGTCGGCGTGATGCGTAGAGAAACCAGCTGGCTGCACCGACTCCGATAGCGTCTCTCCAGTAAGCCATGTTTCCGTGAAACAAAGAATGTTACAGTCTCTGATGTCCCTCTGGAATGCTACCCTTGCTCGGATTTCATCAACCTTGTTGTCAAGAGACTGGACATTGGCGAGAAGTATGCTAGGGAGTGGTGCACGACGTGCCCGTCTCCGGAGTCTGACCAGAAGACCGCTACGTTTCGCTCTTTTACGAAGTCGTTTTTTTGGATCGCCGGCTGGGATCCATTCCGTTGTCCTGGGTGAAAGGCAGAACACAGGATCCTCTTCGCGAAAGTCATATTCTTGGTCGTACTGATGATGAGTTGACGCTGCTCTTATGTTCAGTAGTTCTTCTCGACTGTATGTAATGAAACCTAAGATGACCTGGGGTACTAATGTAAGAAATAACACGTAAAAAAAACAAAAAACTGCATAGTTTCCTAGGAACGCGAAGCGAGGCGGCCATCTCTGTCGGCGCCGGACAATGGAGTCGCCAATGACTAGAGTTTTCAATTTGTCAGAGCTAATGGTGGGAGGCTTCGGCATCTCAGACCCTGTAACGGGAGGAGTGGAGACCAGAGAAGGCTCGGCCTCTGACTCCAACTCGCTGCTTAATGGAGAGAACCGGTTGAAAGTTTCTGTCGGCTGAATGAGCGACACCGGTGTAGCATTCCTACAGCATTTCCCTCCAGAAGCCATGAGAAAGTTGTCTGGCTGCGGGGACCATGCGAGGGGATTTACATTACTATCTGTACTTACTGGTGGCACAGACGCTGTTTCATCCTTTCCTGCACTGAAATTACCCTTGCCTAACGATTGCTGTCTGAAGCTGGGCTTGTAGCACAGCTATCCTCGCCATAAGGCGATCGTTCTCCTGTATATTATGAGTACAGCGACTGCAATTAGAAGGCATCATGTTAATGTTACTACTTATCTTCGGCTGGTGGACGTCCTGACGAACCACGTCCAGATAAAGCGTCCGGAGTTAAAAAGTTGAATGAAAAAAAGTTGAGTGAGGGAAAAACAAAAAATATAAACGGTAATTAAATGTAAACATTTTTAAAGTTGTCAGGTAGCAAAGTAAGGTTAGCAACAAAACGCACAGCAGCACGTAAACAAGCTGCAAGTTGTGACCGGAAGTAGAGAGAGAGAGGGATGGGGTAAATAGAGAGAGGACTGGGGTAGAGAATGAGGTATGGGGTATAAAGAGAGGACTGGGGTAGAGAGAGAGTGATGGGGTATAAAGAGAGGGCTGGGTTAGAGAGAGAGGGCTGGACTAGAGAGAGGGATGGGGTAGAGAGAGAGGGCTGGGGTAGAGAGAGAGGACTGGGGTATAAAGAGAGGGATGGGGTATAAAAAGAGGGCTGGGGTAGAGAGAGAGGACTGGGGTAGAGAGAGAGGGCTGGGGTAGAGAGAGAGGACTGGGGTATAAAGAGAGGGATGGGGTATAAAGAGAGTGATGGGGTATAAAGAGAGGACTGGGGTATAACGAGAGGGCTGGGGTAGAGAGAGGGCTGGAGTATAGAGAGAGGACTGGGGTAGAGAGAGAGGACTGGGGTATAAAAAGAGGACTGGACTAGAGGGAGGGATGGGGTAGAGAGAGAGGGCTGGGGTAGAGAGAGAGGACTGGGGTAGAGAGAGAGGACTGGGGTATAGAGAGAGGTCTGGGGTAGAGAGAGAGGGCTGGGGTATAAAGAGAGGACTGGGGTATAAAGAGAGGACTGGGCTAGAGAGAGGGATAGGGTAGAGAGAGAGGGCTGGGGTATAAAGAGAGGACTGGGGTAGAGAGAGAGGTCTGGGGTAGAGAGAGAGGCCTGGGGTAGAGAGAGAGGGCTGGGGTATAGAGCGAGAGAGATGACTGGGGGGTAGAGAGAGAGAGGCCTGGGGTGGGCTAGAGAGCGGGAGAGAGAGAGGGCTGGGATAGAGAGCGAGAGAGATGACTGGGGTAGAGAGAGAGAGGACTGGGCTAGAGAGAGGGATGGGGTAGAGAGAGAGGGATGGGGTAGAGAGAGAGGGATGGGGTAGAGAGAGATGACTGGGGTAGAGAGAGAGAGGCCTGGGGTAGAGAGAGAGGGCTGGGATAGAGAGCGAGAGAGATGACTGGGGTAGAGAGAGAGGGCTGGGGTATAGAGAGAGGACTGGGCTAGAGAGAGAGGACTGGGCTAGAGAGAGGGATGGGGTAGAGAGAGAGGGAGAGAGGGGGGTAGGGAGAGAGAGGGATGGGGTAGAGAGAGAGGACTGGGGTAGAGAGAGGGGACTGGGGTATAAAGAGAGGACTGGGCTAGAGAGAGGGATGGGGTAGAGAGAGAGAGGACTGGGCTAGAGAGAGAGGTCTGGGGTGTAAAGAGAGGTTTGGGGTAGAGAGCGAGAGAGATGACTGGGGTAGAGAGAGAGGGAGGGCTGGGGTAGAGAGAGAGGACTGGGGTAGAGAGAAAGGACTGGGGTATAAGGAGAGGACTGGGCTAGAGAGCGGGATGGGGTAGAGAGAGAGGGCTGGGGTATAGAGAGAGGGCTGGGGTATAGAGAGAGGACAGGGCTAGAGAGAGGGATGGGGTAGAGAGAGAGGGCTGGGGTATAGAGAGAGGGCTGGGGTATAGAGAGAGGACTGGGCTAGAGAGAGAGGACTGGGCTAGAGAGAGGGATGGGGTAGAGAGAGAGGGATGGGGTAGAGAGAGAGGACTGGGCTAGAGAGAGGGATGGGGTAGAGAGAGAGGGATGGGGTAGAGAGAGAGGGATGGGGTAGAGAGAGAGAGGACTGGGGTAGAGAGAGAGGACTGGAGTATAAAGAGAGGACTGCGCTAGAGAGAGGGATGGGGTAGAGAGAGAGGAATGTGCTAGAGAGAGGGATGGGCTAGAGAGAGGGATGGGCTAGAGAGGGAGGACTGGCGTGTAAAGAGAGGGATGAGGTAGAGAGAGAGAGGACTGGGGTAGAGAGAGAGTGCTGGGGTATAAAGAGAGGACTGTGGTATAAAGAGAGGACTGGGGTAGAGAGAGGGATGGGGTAGAGAGAGAGGGATGGGGTAGAGAGAGAGGACTGGGGTAGAGAGAGGGATGGGGTAGAGAGAGAGGACTGGGGTAGAGAGAGAGGGCTGGGGTATAGAGAGAGGACTGGGCTAGAGAGAGGGATGGGGTAGAGAGAGAGGGATTGGGTAGAGAGAGAGGGATGGGGTAGAGAGAGAGGACTGGGGTATAAAGAGAGGACTGGGGTATAAAGAGAGGACTGGGGTATAAAGAGAGGACTGGGGTATAAAGAGAGGACTGGGCTAGAGAGAGGGATGGGGTAGAGAGAGAGGGATGGGGTAGAGAGAGAGGGATGGGGTAGAGAGAGAGGACTGTGGTATAAAGAGAGGACTGGGGTAGAGAGAGGGATGGGATAGAGAGACAGGGATGGGGTAGAGAGAGAGAGGGATGGGGTAGAGAGAGAGGGCTGGGGTAGAGAGAGGGTGCTGGGGTATAAAGAGAGGACTGGGGTAGAGAGAGAGGACTGGGGTGTAAAGAGAGGTTTGGGGTAGAGAGAGAGGCCTGGGGTAGAGAGTGAGAGAGATGGCTGGGGTAGAGAGAGAGAGATGGGGTATAGCAAGAGAGAGGAATGAAGTAGAGAGAGAGGGGCTGGGGTATATAGAAAAGGACTGGGGTAGAGCACAGCAGGCCATATTTCCTGTGGCTGAGCCCTAGCTTCAGTCATCCCAGAGGAAATGAATCGGCTCAGGGAAGGACCAGGAGGATCTTACTGTATGGTGCACCTGCACCACCAGCTACATAACTACACTAGATACATACCAGCTCGTCGAAGAATCATACATTTTCACCCACTTTTTAGCACTTTTTTTTGTCGGGGAATATAAATATTTGTTTAACCCAAATGCCTTTAGTAGTCATTCAGTGCTCTTAACTGCTATGGTAATTACACATACTTTTGGAATTGAGGGTCAATTTGGACAGAGCAAAGGTTTTTTAGTTCAAATGAGTCACAAGCCCTTCATAGTGTGTGTATGTTACATGAAAGGCATTGCCTAATTATTTCATCATGCCTTTTTATTCATATTTAATGCAGATGAATTTTACCCCCCAAAAACAGTCATTAGTGAGAGTTGGCTGGAGATCCTATAAACCGGTAGATTTGTTGTTAGGGTGTTTATACCTCACAAAGAGAATGTAAAATGATGATATCTGGAAGTGACTTCAGGCTTTTACTCTGAGTAGAATTCCTGTATACACTTATTTACACTCTATTCTTCTTCTGCCTGTTTTGTTTACAACAAAGTTTCCTAAAAACAGCCCTCAGAACATAAATAATAAGTCCATTTTCAAACCTAAACATATTAAATATTCTTCCTTTGATCAACCAAATGTTTTAGTTTTATTTTCAGCACGGTTTACAGTGACACATTTCCCTCTAGACCAGTTGGAAAACATTACAAGCAAGTACAACCTAAAACAAGCAATAACAAAATACTACAATGGCTCCAAACTGTAGCATTGGGGACAAGGCTGTGGCTAGGGCTCGGTCCCCCTGGTGCCCAGTAGAATGTTCATCCTCACAGTTGACACTAGGGCCATGAGGTCAGAGGTGGCTACTTAAAATAAAGATACATGTTAAACATTGCAGACATAATCCATACCCTGTACGTTACCGGGTTTACAAATAATATCAGTGTTTTTTACAGAATAGATCTCTGAAAAATGATGTGACAGAAGCCATCAATAAAGAAGTCCCATTAGCTGCATCCTACAGTACAGTGACTGAAATCTACCAATTCTTCAACTTTTGAGAAAATACTGTCAGGTACTTGACAAATATAGAAGACACATGACATTAACAAGAATGACCACGTGTGAATCTCCAAGTGAGATATTGGATAGGAGACTGTTCTGATTGTTGTTCTTGTTGTACTAAGGGGCATCTTATTTTCTGTCCGATAATTGAATTTCTTCCCCTCTGCTGTGCCAAGTTGTGTTTTGGTGCGTAACCAGGGGCCTAGTGGTTTTCTGAGCCTCGCAGGAACAATTCCTATTATTTACTTGACTGTGACCCCGTATCGAAAGTCTCTCATTCTCCAGGAATCCACTCCTAAAGCGAACATCTAATGGTGCCTTGTGTTTTTACTGGAGTGTAATGAATGTTCCAATTACACTGAAGGTGATGGAGGCGATTTTCCTATGATATGACTGATTGCATCTGGCACACTCCATTTCACTATCTCCCTGCTATCTCCCTGCTTTCCAGGCACTCCTGCGGTCAGCCGGGGCTACAGGGAGGAAACTGAAGACCCACTTTAGTAATACACCCTCTCAATGCATTGCCAAACCACGATGCCGCCGAGGTGACTACAGAATTACGTGCTCCAAATAAATTGATTCATACTTGCAGAAATGTGTCAAATGACCTTTCCGCCGCTCATTACACATGGTGCACATTACGCCAGAGAAATGCTCCTTGTTTGGGTCCTTTGTCTCACCTCCGCTCTGCCACCTCTAGGGGGAATGGTAATTAATTGAAATCATTTCCATGTGTAAGGTTGTGCAGGTCCCTCTTCGCCGTGTGTCAATGGGTCGATAGGTATTTGGAGCGTACAGTGGAGGTGATAAGACCTGCAGTCACACTGTGTTAAATGATTGCCAAAGCACCGTAAAAAAGCCAACTCAAGGGCAGAGGAGTTTGAGGAGAGGCAGAGGCTCTGTCCTTAGCCGATGACATTCCCACAGCGGTGGCGATGGTCAGTACCCGCAGAAATTGAAATATTTCGGATCATTCAAGGCTGGGCACATTTTTCATTTTCTGACTTTTTTTTCAATTATTAAAAGGTTGTCTGTGAGAATCGAACAGTCTCCTTGGAGATGGTATCATCCTGGTTGACTGAATGTAGGGAGAGTATTTTACCCAGCCTGCTCTTTGCAGAAATGGAAAGAACTTTTGAAATGAAGGGTTTATCCTGATCAGAGGCTGGCTGCCAGAGAGAGCTGTGACTTTAAGAGGGGCCCATACATGCTGTTGATTAGTTTTACTGAGTGGATATGCAGAGACCAATAAATTAAATATGAATAAATTAAAAATGTACTCTAGCAGAAAATTGTTTGGAAAACAACCACCTCCCCATTAAAATATGTATAGTAATGGCTTTTATGTGCTGTAACTTGGGATTAGATATCACTGTAAATTAATACACCATCCAACCGTTGTCGAGAATTTTTCACTTTTAACAAGGACTTATAAAAAAGGCATTTACTCTAGTGTGTTCACTAATTAATTTGATATTCAAATGAGCGTATGTATTATAATTGCAAATATCCCAAATAAGAGTAGTTTAAAAAAGGAATAGTGTCAACAAAGATTGATGAGGCTTGCTTTGAAATTGCCATCTGTCTCAAATGTTTATTTGAGGTGTGGTTTTTACGCCTTTCTTCTTTAGAAATCCAACCCACTGCTGTGACATCATGGTTTCCCCTCCTCCTTTATCATTTTGAATATGTTTGTTTTGGTAAAATGGTTGCGTTGTAACACAGCAAGGGAGGACTCACACACACAGATGCAAACATTGAAGGGGATCAGGGACCTCAGCATGTGTGATGAGCTCCTACAGATAACGTCTCTGAAATGTTTCCATGACATTGTAGCTGCGTTACCTCATTAGCACAATGTCACGGCAGCAGAGAGGTGTGGTGTGAGGGAGGATGTTGTGTTTGGGGAGTGGATGGGGGGCTCAGCTGCAGGTATCGGGTCTCTGCAGATGAGCTGATTAATTAAAGGGAGCTCTATTAAGGTTATTGAGATGCAGCCCCCCCCCCCCACCCCCCTACCCTCATCTCTGCCTGGCAGTGAATAAAAGGGGTTCTAGCAGGGGGGGGATGCATTCTCTCCTCCTTTGACATTAGCGGTCCTGCACCCCCCAAGAGTCTCACCACAGGTGTCATCTCCTCACCCCACCCTTCCACCGTGACACACTCTCTCCAGGCTGCAAAAGGGACTGCAGGTTTTAATCCCTCCGCTCGGGAGGCTGCTCGCACCCTCCCCCTGCTCCCATCTGTCAGGAGCACCACTGGAGATGGGGGCAGAGGGCGCATCCCTGGTTCCATCCCGCCGAATTTCTAATTTCCTTTGCCTCCATGCCTTGTCGCAAACTCACGCCCCTAACCTAGCCCCCATACCGCCCTGCTTGTTTTGTGCACTCTCCTTCTCCCTCTCTGTACTTCTGCAAAATCTGATAGAAGTTTGGTGCATCAAGAAAAAAAACTGGCGGGCATTTGTTTGCTTTTTTAATACATAAATGGACAATACTGCGAATGTCAAAGCATATGACCTAGCTGCATATGAAGACATTCAATCTCTTTAAATGTCTTCTTCCCTGAGGTCTGTAGATGCACACACTTACTGCAGGTCACATTCCACTTGCACAATTCAATTTGGAGATTTTTTCTCCTCTATAATGAATTAAATGTCTGGCACAAGAAAATGAGGACCATATGCTGAAATCCCATCTCTGCCTCTGACAACGCATTAGCCATACAGGAGGTTGTCTAAACAGACCTTATGCAAATTCAGTTCACAGGTCTAAAGGGAGGAGGGGTTTACAAACTGAATGAATCATTGTTATCTTCAATGCTTTTTTTCTCAGATCAGTGGATTATGCTGGGCGAAAACGTCCCTCTCAACATGCTATTTTCCTTAAATGAATCATCGAGACATCACAGCAAACATGCAGTTATTCATCACTGACAACTTACATACACCATCATAATTATTTAATGGCTCAATCAATCACATACATATACGGCTGCATTCACACATGAAACCAGATAGCAGGCCATTCTAGCCAGCATCCACCTGTCAATTCTAGAAATTAAATCTGGAATCCACTACAGCTCCATCTGGTGCTTACATAAGTAGTATCAAGTAAATTGCAAATGTAATCCCACAATATTACAGTTTGGTGTTTTCCCATTTCCTTTTGCCCTTCATTTTTATTGATAATATACACTGAGTATACAAAACATTAAGGACACCTGCTCTTTCCAAGACACACTCACCAGATGAAAGCTATGATCCCTTGATGCCACTTGTTAAATACACTTCAGGTATAGGTTCAATTATTTTTAAGCCTTGAGACATGGATTGTGTATGTGTGCCATTCAGAGGGTGAATGGGCAAGACAAAACATTTAAATGCCTTTGAATGGGGTATGGTAGTAGGTGCCAGGCGCACTGGTTTGTGTCAAGAACTGCAACGCTGCTGGGTTTTTCACCCTCAACAGTTTTCTGTGTGTATGAAGAATGGTCCACCACCCAAAGAACATCCAGCCAACTTAACAACTGTGGGAAGCCTTGGAGTCAACATGGGCCAGCATCCCTGTGGAACGCTTTCGACACCTTATGGAGTCCATGCCCCTCGAACCCAATATTAGGAAGGTGTTCTTAATGTTTGGTATACTCAGTGAATACTATAAAATATATTTAATTTGTCATTCACTCTGTGCTCCCATAAAGCATATATTTTTTATTTTCAAAGTTGTGTATCAAAACTAGGCTCCATCCACCAGGCCAGGAAAGGCAAGCATGCCTACCTGGACAAAGCACTGGCAGCCTTTGATAAAAGGGAGCTATTTACACAGTTTAAAGGCCGTGAACCAATCACCCAAAAGGAAAAATGTGCCATGTGCTTCACATCAAAAGAGCTAATCCAACCACCACACACATACACACAGAGAGAGAAAGCCTCTGCTCAATCCGTGCTCCACTGTCTGCACACATTCACTTCAAGATGCAAATGGGTGGATTTGAAATACAGCCTCTGTGGGTTCTGCTTGACTACTTTAATGTTGTATCTATGCTGGGGATTATTCTCTCTACAGCAGAAAGACCTGTGCTTGAATGGCAGAGCCCTCAAAGTAGCTCCTGCTGCTTTCAATGGCCTCGCAAACGAGATTAGAGCCATGGTTGCCCTCAGTCCCAATCCCCTGCGTTTTGATGGTGCGTAACCAGCCTGTGTGCCACTGGCGGTCTGTATTGACACCAAGAGGGTCAACTGCATTTTTATTTTATTTTTAGAAAAAGTGAGAGATCAAAACAGAATAACGGAAAAGTTATCACAAAATCACAAAAAAATAAATCACATTTCTGATTATGTTTATTGAACACAAAATAATGGAGTTTCTGTACATTAGTTTCTTCTCATGATGCTTGGCAATCATCCTTAAATCATCCTAAGAACAGCTCAATGAAAAGAATAAACAGCAGACAAGCTTGCGCCCCTGGTCGCCACTGACTACTAATGAATGTTGGACTAGTTTTATGTTAATGACATTTGTGTGGAAAAACAAAGCACTTTGAAGATCTTACATATCAAATATGCCCGTTAGGATACTGAATGAAATAGTGTTTTCTATGTACTGTAAAAGTATACTAACAGCTACACAACCCAGTGTACCACTAATAAATCATGAATTATGCCCAACGGAATAAATAAGAGAGATGAACACTCCCTTTGAGTTTCCCCCATCTACTTTTTAATGATTGTATTTTGAAACGACTCAGACTGTCAGTGAGTTTGATATGGAAAATGCAGACAAAGTATGTAACTAAGCATAACAGAAACAACAGGTAGCCTTAGATAGGTCAATGGGGACACAACAGGGATAGTTTGATCAACAGGAATCAGGTGCTTTACTGTGAAATTATTGCTAGGTCAATTATTTGCTCTCCTGATTCCACAGCATGCTGGTTTACCCTCTGAATGCATTCAAGCTGATGCTACTGACAAACCTATCTTCAGCATCTGTCTACTGGCCATTCTAAAACAACATCACAGTGGGTGTGTGAGAGACTATTCATTCAGTCCAGGGCTGGTGTGTGTCACACAGTGGATAGATGAATACCAACAGGTCATGTGTCTAGCAGGCCTGCCACCCCCAAGGGTGCACCTCTGACTGGGGTCCTCTCCTTTGGCACGCCGCGCCCTTGGGGATGGGGACTCTGCTGCTGGTGCCTAGGAGCTCTTCTTATGCCTGCTGCAGAGAGGTGGTCGTGGGGAGCGGCTCCCAGGCCTAGAGCCAGAGGGGGTGTGGGGGGGTTTGTGGGCCTCTGCCTTCCCTGGACCGGCCGCTGGTTTGGGAGCTGGCCCCACTGGGGAAGAGGTTGGGTGGGTCTCGCTCCTGTCCTGTGGGCTGAGACGATTTGCACTCGACTGCCTGGAGAGTTTGCCACCTGTATGGGACTGCAAAGATAAGATACTCACATTCATCTCACACGAGGCCAATACAACAGGTTCACCTCTACAGAACAACATCTACTGGATCTGTCACTAGCTCGGCTCACCTTCTAGGTAAATCTGTCACCATCTAGTGGTGAGTGAATATCAACAGCACCAACATGATGCCCAAAAAGCATTAAAACACCCACACTAGTAGAAATCCACTTTTTTGAGCTGAAAGACAATTGCCAGAGCTTACTCATGGTGTTGCACAATGATTGAAGTCAATAATTCATTGTTTTAAGTCAAAGTATAATATATTTGGGCTTGATGTGACAAACCCAAATTGCCCACTTTGTGCAAATTCGTGCCAATAACATCTCTTTTCCTATGAAATGACATGCACATTCTTCTTAGCCAATATTTTGTTTCAGGGCTGGGTTTTAGTTGAATGGTACCACCCACCAGCATGGCATTGTTTATTAATCATAAACACCTGTTTGCGAGTTCCGACTGAGCTGAGAAATATAATAGATAATTTATGGAAAACGCAATAACTGGAGATAACAATGACAAAGTCAAAGTAACTTGTTTCCCCTATCCATCTGTGGCAAAGTATCCCTACATCAGGGATGGGCAACTGGCGGCCCGCGGTTTGAAAGCCCTTGGAACGGTAGAATACACAAGGTACAATTTTGCAATTTGGTTGTGCATCAGCAGATTATTTTTCTTGTTATGTCAGTCAGTAACCACGTTTCCATCCACAGTTTTTATGCGAGTTAAGTCATATTGTATAGAAATAAATCATTAGGCGCCTCCTGAGTGGCACAGCGGTCCAAGGCACTGCATTGCAATGTTGTGGCATCACTACTGGGGTCCTACTTGTCTCATCGCGCTCTAGCGTCTCCTTTGGTGGGCCGGGCACCTGCAGGCTGACTTCAGTCGTCAGTTGAACGTTTTTTCCTCTGACACATTGGTACAGCTAGTTTCCAGGTCAAGCAAGCAGGTGTTAAGAAGCGTGGTTTGGCGGGTCATGTTTTGGAGGACGCATGACTTGACCTTCGCTTCCCGACCCCGTTGGGGAGTTGCAACAATGAGACGAGATCAAAATTGGAGAGAAAATAAATAAATAAATATCAAGGCAGCTGTGATGAAAACAGGAGGTTTCAGTGCAATTTTATAAATGCTGACAGATCATTTGTTCGTTCGACCTGATGGGACCTTTTTGTTTTGGTAAAATTGATTATTCGAGAAATGGCGGCCCGTATGCACAAATATTGATATAACCATCATATCGAAGTCAATTTGGATTCACCCGATGATATGGTGTGTGTAGTCCTCCCATTACGACTCGGGGAAACCTTGCAGTTTATTACGCTACATGACGATCAATGCTTGATTGCCATTTGAAAAAAAAAAAAATTCTCGCTCTTATCCATAATAATCTCATCATGTAGACTAGACACTATTATTTTATATACTAGATAGTATTTTAGTTGTCTCTTGGTGTCTTTACTATGTATAAAAGTCATATTTTATTGGTATTTATTTTGAATTTAATGTAATATCTTGTGTTGTTCTTGTCTATTACTGGTCTGTACTTTGTCATGCATTTATTTGTTATGTGGACCCCAGGAAGAGTAGCTGCTGAATGTGCAGTAGCTAATGGGGATCCTAATAAACAAAATCTAGACAACTCGCACAGCCTCCCCACACTGTACCTGTGAGCTGTTGGCTTGAGCGCAGGTGCCAAGCCCAGAGTGGGCACATTTGCTATTTAACGCAACAGTTTTTGTGACAAGTATTGGTAGAGTTGGAAATCAGATGGAAACATGTCAAACTTTTGAGTTTTATTCGGTACATAAAAACTTTTCTGAAAATGTATATTTTGTGAGCACTAGGTCATCATTTATCTGAAACAAGTCCATTTGATGGAAACATACCACAGCTGGTAAAATGTGTACATTTTCTTTATACGGATTCTAGGATATTCACATGAAAATCTGTCTCCAATTGGATGGAAACCTAGCTAGTGATAGTCAGTCAATTAGCCCATATCAGCAAAAAAACACACAAAAAAACGTGATTGCTAAGTTAGCTTAGCGGCCAGCGGTCTCACTTAGATATCATATTAAAAATGGCAAACATTTCTTTCCACCCTACGGCAAAATGTGTACAATAGCAGGAAATGATCCGTAAAAGAGCTAATCTTTCTCTCCGCCCCATGGCAAAATGAGTAGAATTGCATGAAATTAATTATGAAATTGAAAAATCTTTTCTCCGCTCCATGGCAAAATGTGCTTAATTTAAGCAAACGTGCTTTATGGATGCGAGTACGCAAACCCGTGAGCAACTGCGGCCCCTCATGATGAGTTCAGATTTTTTGTGGTCCACACCCTCAAAGTTGCCCAATCCCTGCCCTACATGCTTATGACAAATCCAGCTCCAGAACCAGCCATAGCCTAGCTGGCTAATCTTTTGAACAACAGCTAGCTAGATAAAGTTAGCATGCTAGCTAGCTACACTGACAGCCATCAGCACCCTGCTTGTTGTTTTTCTCCACTCCACGTGGAAATGTTCCCACCTCCAATTCATGAATATGTATTAGTAGCCTGTGTTATTCTTCGGAGGTGGAACTTAAACAACAATTTCCGCTACAAGACAGGAATTACGTTGAAATAGGGGTGGCATTGCCCGCTGGTGGGGGCCTTTAAAACTAAAAGCATTTTCTTTAACAAATCAACCCATTTTGAATCAGATCTTATACCTTCCAGGCTGTTTTGTGAAGACAAATAGAGATTCAGCTTGGCTTAATATAAAATACATGAATCAATGGCCCGTGTGACAAATTCAAACCATTTTTGCACGATGAAAAGTTGTAATCATCTTTATTGCATCAATATCAGAACAAAAACGATTGTCGAAACTGTCAAAAAACAAATATCTAATGGTAGCCTAACTCCCAGTGTTGTGAGAAGAGGACTTTGCAGACAGACTGCTAAACGACTGACCTGTGAAGTGGGGGGACTGAGTGAGTTGCAGACCTTCAAAGCAGAGGTGTTGGTTTTCAGTCCATTGGACGATGAGGAAGCAACCTTCTTCTTCTTCTGTCTCTACAGTGGATTACAGAGATATCGGAGGAGGGGGGTGTTGAACAACCCTAAATATTGTAGAGCGCCTGAACCGCTGGGTGATAACTCCCATGCTTTAAGTATAGCTACGCAACAGAGAGCTAGTCTTTAGTCAAAAACAAGATCATTACCACATAAGCTAATTGAGGTGGAAGTGGAAGGGAAATGGACGATCGTATACCAGTGTGTAACTGAAACAGCTCACTTGCCAAGAAGGCTAATTTTAAACCAGAGCTTGAGTCATGCTGGGTTTAGTGAAATAGGTTATTTTGAACCTAACACCTATGAAGTGGCAGGTCATGATGAGTTTCATGGCGTGACTGAGTTGTGTGTACAGTATATGTGGTAACTTTGCATACTACAGTACCTGTTTGGTGGGGGTGGTGGGTTTGCTGCTGCTACTGTCTGTGTCTCCCTCATAGCTGAGCTCAGCAATGTTCCTGCATGCTGAGGCCACCCTGGGCTCCGGCCTTACCTGGTCCTCCAGCCTGGCCCCACCCTCCATCCCTGCCCTGTTCTCAGGCCTAATCCTAGGTTCCAGTGTTACTGTATGCTCTGATCCTGCCCCGTCCTCCAGCGTTGCCCTGGGCTCCAGAGTCAGGCTGTCCTGGGAGCAGCTGAGAGAGAGCTCGTTCAGCACATCACTGACCACCTCGCTCTCCTCCTCTCTCTCCGCCTCCTCTGGGTCATCCCGGAACAGACGCATCATCTCCAGCACGTTGGTGGGTGTGGCCAAAGTGTTGGTGTCACCCTGTAAGACACAGTACCACTACCTAATGTTAGATCCCCTCTAAAGGGTTAATATCACCACATTGCAATAAACCTCATAAACCCGGCTGTGAGATACCAATTCCCAACCCCATCATGCAGCAATACCAGAGAGTCCTTCCTGTACTCATTAGTGTTAATGTGAAATGTAGCTGGGTGGAACAGCCCCTTACCGTGATCCAGGGGTTATCCAGCAGCTCATTGGCTGTGATGCGATGGGCGGGATCAACTTTCAGGAGGCAACTCAACACTTTTTTGGCTGGTGAGATAAAAATGTGACAGTCAGTACGCTATGTTAAAGTCATGTAATAATAACCATTGGAAGAAAGACCTATCAGCTTAACCTGGATGTGGTCAAGTACCATGTGTCCTTAGAGTTCCATATCACCAGAGATGTTACAAATAGAAGTCAGAGGTTGAGAAGCAGTACTACTGTATGTCACCTGCATCACTGATAGAGTCCCAGATGGGTCCGACAAAGTGGAGTTCTCCCTTCTTGATCATCTCAAAGAGTCTTTCCTCAGAGGTGGCGATGAATGGAGGTTCCCCACACAGCCTACAGGGAGGCAGTCCTGTCAGTCAAAGGCTACAGGGAGGCAGTCCTGTCAGTCACAAAGGCTACGGGGAGGCAGTCCTGTCAATCACAAAGGCTACGGGGAGGCAGTCCTGTCAGTCACAAAGGCTACGGGGAGGCAGTCCTGTCAGTCACAAAGGCTACGGGAGGCAATCCTGTCAGTCACAAAGGCTACAGGGAGGCAGTCCTGTCAGTCACAAAGGCTACAGGAAGGCAGTCCTGTCAGTCACAAAGGCTACGGGAGGCAGTCCTGTCAGTCACAAAGGCTACGGGGAGGCAGTCCTGTCAGTCAAAGGCTACGGGGAGGCAGTCCTGTCAGTCACAAAGGCTACAGGGAGGCAGTCCTGTCAGTCACAAAGGCTACAGGAAGGCAGTCCTGTCAGTCACAAAGGCTACGGGAGGCAGTCCTGTCAGTCACAAAGGCTACGGGGAGGCAGTCCTGTCAGTCACAAAGGCTACGGGAGGCAGTCCTGTCAGTCACAAAGGCTACGGGAGGCAGTCCTGTCATTCACAAAGGCTACGGGAGGCAGTCCTGTCATTCACAAAGGCTACGGGGAGACAGTCCTGTCAGTCACAAAGGCTACGGGAGGCAGTCCTGTCAGTCACAAAGGCTACGGGAGGCAGTCCTGTCAGTCACAAAGGCTACGGGAGGCAGTCCTGTCAGTCACAAAGGCTACGGGAGGCAGTCCTGTCAGTCACAAAGGCTACGGGGAGGCAGTCCTGTCAGTCACAAAGGCTACGGGGAGGCAGTCCTGTCAGTCACAAAGGCTACGGGGAGGCAGTCCTGTCAGTCACAAAGGCTACGGGAGGCAGTCCTGTCAGTCACAAAGGCTACGGGAGGCAGTCCTGTCAGTCACAAAGGCTACGGGAGGCAGTCCTGTCAGTCACAAAGGCTACGGGAGGCAGTCCTGTCAGTCACAAAGGCTACAGGGAGGCAGTCCTGTCAGTCACAAAGGCTACGGGGAGGCAGTCCTGTCATTCACAAAGGCTACAGGGAGGCAGTCCTGTCAGTCACAAAGGCTACGGGAGGCAGTCCTGTCAGTCACAAAGGCTACGGGGAGGCAGTCCTGTCAGTCACAAAGGCTACGGGAGACAGTCCTGTCAGTCACAAAGGCTACGGGGAGGCAGTCCTGTCAGTCACAAAAGCTACGGGAGGCAGTCCTGTCAGTCACAAAGGCTACGGGAGGCAGTCCTGTCAGTCACAAAGGCTACGGGAGGCAGTCCTGTCAGTCACAAAGGCTACGGGGAGGCAGTCCTGTCAGTCACAAAGGCTACGGGGAGGCAGTCCTGTCAGTCACACAGCCCTGTCAGTGACACAGGCCTCGAAAACTATACTACTAGTTGATCGGTCACTGGGTGAACTGCACATAGTATAGGAAAAGCTGCTACAGTGAGAGGGAGAGACACAGACAGACCAGAAAGACAAGCAGTGATAAAGGAGGGATGGGTGGGAGCATTGCTTACAGCATGTACATGATGACCCCAATACTCCACACATCACACTGCTGACTGTACTCATGAGCATTGATCACCTCAGGAGCTGAAACAGAGAGGAGAGGACCGGTTTTAACAGGACTACTCTAATATGATGTGATCTTTGTGTGTAGGAGCTGAGCGTGTCAGTCTTACCCATGTAGATAGGAGTCCCACAGGTGGCTTTCAGCATGTTCTCACTGCCAACACCCCCCTTCTTCACTGACAACCCAAAGTCTGTCACCTGGGAGGAGAGAGGGCCGACAGCAGACACTGATACACACGCAGGCCTACAGCATGTATCCATCTCATATCAAATCCTTTCTTGTTAGTGTTATTTATCAGACAAAACAAGGTTTACTTGAAGAGCAACAATAACTGGGTCCCTCTATATTAGATTAATAACAAATACGAGCCGTACATGCTGTCTGGTCTCATGTAGTATATAATGGCAGGCAGGAGAAATACTGTAAACTAACTATCAAAATAAAAAAAGTTGCACACTCAATCTAGAAACTCCCAGTATTGGGTATTTACCAACGTTTGGCATCACTTTGCCTTCTTCAGAGTAATGTCATGAATACTTGAACCAGGTTATGTAGACAAACAGTGCAATTAGTGCAATGAATGACAATAGTGAGGGGTGTATCATAATGATTAAGTTAATGAGAAATACAGCAGGAGAAAATATCCAGGAGAGATGACCTCCTCCTGACAGATAAAAGCCTTTTATACCGTGCCAGAACAACGCTGTCTTTCAGCAGTGTGTGTGTGTGATTTATGCTGCCGCCATGCCTTGTTTGAGCCCACACTCCAGGTATCTGCTTCAGCCTGTGCTCCGTCAATGCACACAACATGCTGGGACCAGGCGGTAATTTGTCTTAAAAGATGCTCTTGATTCACCCTTCTGTACGGCGTGATATAAAGGGGAACCAAAAGGGGGTCTGTCATAATGAGGTAGCATTTAAAACCATTTAGGGGGAGAGTGGGGGAAAAACAAAAACACATGAGGAGCCTGTCCTTAAGTCCCTGCAGAGACTGGCTGGATGAGAAACGGCAGTGAAAATCTTCCAGTTTGTGTCACCGTCTCACCTTGATATTGATCATGTCATTATCAACACCATGGTAACTCTTCACTAGAATGTTCTCCAGTTTCAGGTCCCGGTGAACTATGTCTGAAATACAAAAAAGAAACACCTTTATTATGAGAAGAACCAACCATAATGGCTTTCAAAAGGCCTTTAGCAGAGAGGACAAGTATGATGGTTAAAAGCAGTTAAAGGCTAAATCTACAATGCGTAATTGTCCCCCACGATGAAATCAGGGGAAGGGACTGTGGATCTGTCTCAGTCCGTCCGTACACCATCTCAGACAGTACTGAACGATTTTGACCAAACTTCGGTGAATGATGTGTCTTATCGTAGAGATCCGGCATTTACAAAATGATGGCTCAAGGCGGGAGCTATAGTAATTAACTGAAATGTGTGGGTCATGCCAGAGAGGAAGAGGTGAAGCGAGAGGGATAAGTGGACCCAAAATCTGTCTTCTCCAACAGGTGGCGTTTAAAAATATATACATGAAAAATTGCTCACAAAGTAAGTAGTTTTTGTATGGAGGTCCATTTTTTTCATTTCACCTTTATTTAACCAGGTAGGCCAGTTGAGAACAAGTTGTCATTTACAACTGCGACCTGGCCAAGATGAAGAAAAGCAGTGCGACACAAACAACACAGTTACACATGGGATAAACAAACATACAGTCAATAACGCAATAGGAAAATCTATATACAGTGTGAGGAAATGTAGTAAGATTAGGGCGGTACAGGTAATAAATAGGCCATAGTGGCGAAATAATTACAATTTAGCAATTAAACACTGGAGTGATAGATGTGCAGAAGATGAATGTGCAAGTAGAGATACTGGGGTGCAAAGGAGCAAAAATAAATAAATAACAATATGGGGATGAGGTAGTTGGGTGGGCTATTTATAGATGGGCTGTGTACAGGTGCAGTGATCGATAAGCTGCTCTTACAGCTGATGCTTAAAGTTAGTGAGCGAGATATAGGTTTTTTGCAATTCGTGTCAAATTTGGTGACAAAAAATTGAATGGCTTTTTTGCTGTGTGTGGCCTATTTGATCTAATAGAAGTTTTACGAGTGTACATGGATGTCATCGAGCATTCCACTGGGAATGAGTTTGATTCACTGAGAAAGAGAGGGGTTCTGCCCCAGCTAAAGTCCCAGAGATTGTGACAAAAACAGCTACTTTATCCTCAGGAAAACCATGAGCGTCTTGCTAAATTCAAGCAATCCCTATGACAAATCTCTAGATATCAACCTCCTTTTAAAAATGGTGAGCCACAAAGTATCAGTGGTCATTAAAGGAGATGTGCAGAACGGAGCAGAGGATTCGTAGACGTTTGAGAGAGTTATAAAGGTTAGATTAGATGCTGCTGCTAGAATGACTTGATGGGATGGGAAATAAAGTATCTCTGCACAAATATTAGTTTTTGAGAAGTTCTCTCCCCTGGAGTCTTAAAGTTCAGTTCGGTTAAAGTGATTTTGGGAGAGGGGCGGAGCATGCTGACCTCTAATATATTGTTTCCTCTGCTCTAATGTTCATGTAGATTGAGCTCAGGAAGATATGGACTGAATAAAAAGACTCTGGGGTGTACATCAGTGGATGAACCTCTATATTTATATAGTAACAACAGCATTGTGAAGAACTAATAGTACAATGAACAAATGGTTCACAGAATTCATAGTAAAATTCCATGGGACCAAATCGTTCTGTGCAAAATGAATGTATCATATCAATGTCTTTACTAAACAATTTGTCATATTTCCTTTTCAAAAAGTAATGAATGTGCATGCTGCTTATATATGGTTAAAAGGACAATTCCTCCACTTTTTTACCTCATATTCATCCTCTCCAGCACCAAACCAGTGTCTACATATCTGAAAACAGCGCGTTTATATTTCTTTCTACAAAACGTACTGGTGCACCGTTTTCATTATGTACACACTGCTATTGAGCTGGAGATAATGAAAATGTGGTTGAAAAGTGGTGGAATTGCCCTTTAAGGCCACTACCTGTGACAGTCACTGCTAACCTTTAGTATCACATCCCCACTGGTATCATTAGTCGCCATAGAAGTGCGGCACAACAGCGCAGAGGGACTCTTAGTGTGAAAACACACCTATTAATCTGTATTCCTCCCCAGCTCGTTGTAAATGAGTCATTAGCCCCATGTAATGGTGTCTCATTGCCAAGCAACGTCCTAAATTACCTCTAACTAGAGATTTCACCATCAGCAGGGGGAAAAACAGCATCTTCAAATAAACCCCTCAGACTCAATTAAAAGGGCTACCGTTTTTGCCTGGCAGTTGTTCATTTATATCTCATTATTAGAATAAGCCAGGTTCTATAATGACTGGGAGCCATAACGTGGTGTCATCTCCCTGATTATCACACGTCAATGAGGCCAAAGCAATTTGACTAATTTGAGTACGATGTGACCGTGATATCACCAATTTGCACATTGTCCCCGCACACAATTTACTCATACAACACATTGTCTGTACTGTTTGCATTAATGTTGGAATGATTTAATCAGTGCACCTAGATTAGTTAGTTATGTTTCATAAAGGTAAAAGAAGACAGTCTGATATTCTGCCTCTTACCCTTCCTTTATTGTTGCTTGAAATAAAGTTTCACCGTGTAAAATGTTCAAATGTAGATCCTTGTAACGATGTGAAACCTATAACTTTAGTCAGTCATATTACCCTTCTTATGCAGGTAGACGATGGCCTCAGCCAGGCTGTTGATGATGTGCCTGGTCTCCTCCTCTGTGAAGCGTGTGTTCTTCTGAAGGAGCTCCTTCAGCTCCCCTCCCTCACACAGCTCAGTAACCAGATACATCCTCTGGACACAAAGCACAGCACACAGACTGATAATGGCCCCCACAAATAGATCTGACCAGCCTCGTTCTCATTCATGGTGCTTACGCAATCGTCTGCACGCACACTACTGAGATATTGCCTCCATTACTTCTAAGAAAGCATCCCTTACCTTTTGTGTTTCAAAGACTTCCTCCAGATGTATTATGTGTGCATGGTTCACACGTTTCAGGATGCTCACTTCCCGTTCCAACAGTTTGACACCTGAACTTCCAGCCTGCATGGAGGGAAGAAGCTGAGTGAGTGCACTGAGGTGTGGGGCTGTTCTAGTAGCCATTAGACTGACTTTAGAGTGTCTCTTTTCACCACGGCCCATGGGAAAAACTAATGCACTCACCTTCTCTTTGTTCACCTTCTTAATAGCCCATTTCTTCATTGTCTCATTGTGGGTGGCTTCACAGACGACCCCAAAGCTACCTTGACCTAATTTCTTCCCAAATGAGTATATTTGCTATGGGGATAACAGAGGAACCATTAACAGAAAGGCAACCCACATCTGCTCTGTCAACTCAGTAAAACCATTCACAAGGAAATTTACCCTCAGCTTATGGGCTTGTTTGAGTATACGAGCTCGGGTTTATTTCCCTGCTTCTATTGCAACATTATCTCAAGACCTGAATCCTAAAGTGGACCTTAATTTTCAAGCACTCAAATAAGGAAAGTTTGCCAGTCTCTGGAGTTGCAGAATATAGTATTTCTAATCAAGTTACAAATGATTAAGTTGCTGCCGCAGTTCATTCAATCTCAGGTCTAATTAACTTGATCATTATCTCTGCGCATGCAAGGCTGAGCACTGCCTGCTGCAGATTTGGCAAAGAGAGCATCCGAAGCCCCGAGAGAGGGGGTGGAATCCGGAGCAAACTGGTACAGATGGAGGCAGTATAGAGGTCAGCCGGGGAGGGGTAGAGGGTGGTACTAGTGCCCCAGGGCGGTGGGGGGAAACTGGAAATAAACACGGATGTGGTCTCTACCTACCTGGAGGTCAGCCTCATCCTCCATACGGGTGTGGGGCACCTTCCTCTCTGCACTGCTCACACGGGCAGTGTTCCACTGAGAAGCCATTTTCATGCCAGCTCCACAAACATCTGCTGCTGTCATCTACAGATGAGGAGCTTTATAGCTGGGTGAAGCACACACACACACACACACACACACACACACACACACACAATACAACTCAGGGAAGGAACGGAAGGCAGACTGAGATGACCCCTTCTGGGTGCATCCAGGCATACAGTCTAATCACACTACAGCTAACAATCATACAACAATGTACATTTTTACAGGATTATTTCACCAGTGAAATAGGATTGTTGAACTGTTGTTTAACATCATTTTTAGGACTGTGACAGTCATGGAATTGTGGGTGACGGTTATTGGTCAGCCAAATGACAGTGGTCACCGTTCTAATAGGGTTCACCTCGGCTCCTGACTGCATGTGTTGCCGTGCTGCTGCTGCAGGGAGGGGGGCATTGCCTAGGCAACCAAAGACTTGTTTGCTACAACTCTTTGCTTGTTTCAGCAAGGAGCAACAAAGTTTCATCACATTGTTAAGAATCCACGTTACCGCAGAAACCGACTCAACCGCACGAATGCCCGGCAGCCCCTTCTTCAATTAGCTGTTTGTTCCACACACACAAAAAGTATCAAATAAACGTAAACGGTTATTTTATTTAAATGACGGTTTTCATCCATAACTGTTGGTTATGCAGTAATTGTGCCAGCCCTCATCACTATATAGGTCAGGGATGGGCAACTCCTGTCCTCTGGGGCCTGAGTCTGACGTGACGTCTGCTGGTTCTCCTTTGTCTAGCACTTAATTGCACACCGGAGCACACAGATACACCTGGGCAGTTTAACTCACATGACCTTAGGAGCCAGTCAGTTGGAGGGCGCCTCAGTAGGAGGCCTGACACTGTCACTGTGGTGACAGCTCTGCTACTTAAGGTAACTCAGATTCTTTCTCCCCCACTGTTTAGACCAGAGCAAGCTGCCGCAGCACAGAACCCCAAAATGCTAAAGAGCACCTGGCAGATTTTTTTTATTAAGAGGATTAAAGTTGGGAAATGCTTAGGTGAGACCCTTGACATTGAGAAAAGTAAAGGGTTCATTCCATTTCCCCCTCATAGTACACAATAAGATGCCTATTCAGACTTTTCATTTCAAATGATAGCATTCTAATACATTCTAGAAGTGAGTTACTGTGGTGTACAATAGGCCTACTCTTTTAATCCATCCCAGGTTAAAGTAATATTATTATGAATCCCCTAATTAGTCATACTATGATACAACTGTAAAAATGCATTATTCCCAAAATTAACTTTTGATATGATAACAATTATCTCCTTTGTTAAATCACAGAACCATAGATATATTTCCCCCTGTCAAATGACAGTGTAAATTAGTGTTTAAGATAAACTACTTAGAAATGGAGACACCATCTCCAGCATTCAAATTGGCACACTTTGCCTACCTTTGTCTCGTCACCATTGGTTTCTGACCAAACCGGTGTCTGAAGACAGGTTCATATTATTAACACTAAGCACAATTTACTTGGCTTGAAAAATGATCTCCAAAGCCAAATTAAATGT
The DNA here is from genome assembly GCF_018296145.1 of Oncorhynchus tshawytscha. Classification (NCBI taxonomy): domain Eukaryota; kingdom Metazoa; phylum Chordata; class Actinopteri; order Salmoniformes; family Salmonidae; genus Oncorhynchus; species Oncorhynchus tshawytscha. Next base: position 70,856,269 of record NC_056432.1, read on the forward strand.
AAAGCAATTATCAAGTGACTGAGAGCGTTGGAGTGGATCCGCCACATGGACACCAATTAATTATTAACAGGGAAGCGGTGTCTTTAACCTCTTCACTCTGAGGCATTATCTTATCCCTGACAGGGCTCTCATAACAGGCCTGTCTCTCCCATTACCACCCGTCTATTTGCTAGTCAAAACCATTGTGACAGCCTCTGGAAATCCAAATCACCTCAATCACAGCTCATTTGTGGGAGAGGGAGGCATGTGATGAGTGTATCACAGGGAAGGACCGGCGCCTTGCGCTGCAGGTGCCTTAGGGAGGGTGTGCCCACCTGACAGCCCGCCCAGTGGGGAGGAAATGAGATATCAGGGTCAGGTCAGGGAGACGTCTGACCTTAAAATGGGTCACTACAGATCCACAGGTCTTGGATTGCTTTAAGCCAGAGGGGTCTTACAGTACTATCACATTCTTGGTTTAGCCAATCTCCCAATCATGTTTGAGTGATCTGCTAATAGTCTCATGAGAAGGATATTACTGTAATGGATTCGAAAAGAAACCTTGCATGAGTGATATGTCAGCTTTCAGACTGATTGAACACAATGTACAGTACAGACTGGCTAAATTGAGAACATGCGTTAGATCTATCAGTAAGAGCTGCCATAACGGCTCCATAAAAGATAGGCCCAAATATAATTGCATTTGATTGTAAGCATTTCCAAAATATCAGAATTACTGTGCTTGCTGTGGAATTGAGAATCTGAACAAACCATATAGATGTATTAGTCAGTACTAAAGCCTCTAATGGGGTAGTCAAGCCTGTGAATATTGCTTTAACCATAGGGCTTGACGGACATTAATTAAAATGTGAATTAGCATGACGAATCGTATAGACAGAAGAGGCACGACTGCACTCAAAACTAATCAACAGCTCACTAAAACACTATTGGCACTTATGAAGCCCCAAATTACATATTTAGAGGCAAAAAAGGATGGGTTAGACAAACTACATTTTTACGTTAGCAGCTTTCTTCCTTCAATGAATCAACGCCAGCAAAAGTGCCATGTATTGCAAAGGCCTAGCATGTATGTGAGTGACAACAAGGCAACGCAGACTGTACTTACCAACCTGGAGCAGCCTCAAAGTGTTCCATGTTTACTGCTTCTCACAGCCCATCAGACCTGAACACACAATAGGCTTATACTGTTATAATACACATTTAATCATCACTGATTTATTTTACAAGTCAAATAAGTTTCATGTTTCTAAGTTTATTTGCCACGTACACAGGATACAACAGGTGTAAAACAGTACAGTGAAATTCTTACCTTGAGAGCTCTTTCCCAACAATGAGTGATAATAATATTATAGATAATAAAATGTACAAATTTAAATCACACAAGAACTACGATGTGTTAAAGAAACATGAGAATGCAAGTATATACACTGGTCACTGCAAGTACCTTTTTCAATGTGCAGGTGTACTGGAATAGTTGAGGTGGGTTTATACATAAAAAGTGACTGGTAGTAGGAATATATAAATACTTATGGTAATATACATGTAAACAGGAGTAATAAAGATGCAATTGCAAAGAGCACATATTACAAGTTAGCCTATTAGAAATGGGGTTTTGAATGAGGGAAACAAACTTCTTACATCATTTCCGATGTGATTGATATCCTGCTTTGTGTGTACCCTTTTACTAGTGTACTAGCCTAACAGACTGAATAGAGGTTGGTCTCCACAACCTTCTAAAACGGCATCATCATAGGCTTGATTCACACACAGAGATACAGTAGAATATATTAACACGTAGGCTATCCTACCAGACAGGAACCATATGCTTCCTCATGCTCACCAGATCTCAGTAGAAAGTAATTATGGCAGATAGAATGTCATCAATCGATCCCTCTGCTTTTTCAATCCTCTCAAACATAACTGTCAGAACCCCATTAGAGTTTATTTACTGATCGTTTGTGGATGGATATGCACATTGTTTCCCTTGACTGCAAGGGAGATGCAGTGTTTCAGCTTGGAATGCAAATTAAATGTGACATTGGAATGATGCCTGGACACACAAAGATAATAGAGGTCTCCTCTATCTCGCTCTCCACCCCCTCCATCTCTTTCTTCGACATGCACTGCCATCTCACTTTCATGGTCTGTGTGGCAACAGAAAGGTGTAGGCCTAAATAAAATCTATAGTTGTGATTCTTCCACAATTATTACACTGTAATAAACAAGAAATGCCAGGTTTGCAGTTAGGCTCCTAATCCTTTTCATACAGATGAAAGGGGAGCAGTGCCTGAACTGTCTGCCCATTTGCTATATAATCATTAGCCTAAATAATGATGTTTGTTGAAGGTGAAAGTAGAGCTCAAAAAGTAGGCAGACTATGAACAGGTGCTGCTTTGTAGCCACACCACAGCTAATTAAAACCTTGGACACACACACACACACACACAGAATGTGTGTATGCAATTAAAATGTAGACAGCAATCTTCCTTCCTTCAGCCAAAATATTTCATTCTTCTCATCTGCAACTTAATTATTTATTGACAGCTGGCTTTGATGACAAATGATAAACTTCACAGTACTAATGAAGCATGGAATTACATTACCTGATGAGGGAAGGCTTTGCATGTCTAGAATGACAATACTGAGGCAGTCTAGTTCACTAAATTATGGGATGAATAACATTATATAGACAGATTTAACTGATTGATGAGCAAAATCACATGTTCTTTGTCAATGCCATGAGGCTGTCAAACTAAGGACATTTTAGGTTAATAAAAAAATAATAGTCTTGACTAGGCCACAAGCTCTCCTTGGTTACAATTGACTTCCTCTAAAAAACTATGCCTTTGTGCAGTACAGTATCTGTGCTGAGTGTCGAGTGCGTTTATTGTTGAGAACTGTGACTGGAGGAGCAATCAGTCTGAACTGAAAGAACCATGGACCTGTCTTTGCCAAGCTGAACATTCAGACATGCAATATCTGCTTAAAATCGTATACATCATACTGAATTACCTGACAGCTTCAATTGATGGGCACTTGAAAGAAATGTATGGTGCCTATAGTTCCTCCCCTCTGCAGCCATAAGTATGTAGCACCCCGTAAACAAGCCACTTAGTGGGCCCTCCATTAATTCCTTCTGTCTTCTCAGGTCATGTCTGATACAGTGCCTTCAGAAACTATTTACACCCTTTGACTTATTCCACATTTTGTTGTGTTACAGGCTGAATTCAAAATTGATTCAATAGATTTCCAATAGATTCTTTCACCCATCTACACACAACACCCCATAATGACAAAGTGAAAACATATTTTTAGAAATTTTAGCTAATTTATTGAAAATGAAATATCTTATTTACCAAAGTACAGTATATACATCCCTGAGTCAATTCATGTTAGAATTAAATTTGGCAGTGATTACAGCTGTGAGTCTGAGTAAGTCTGCTGTGAGTATTTCTGGGTAAGTCTAAGATCGTGGCACACCTGGATTGTACTATATTTAAACATTATTCTTTTCAACATTGTTCAAGCTCTGTCAAATTGGTTGTTGATCATTGCTAGACAGCCATTTTCAAGTCTTGCCATAGATCATAGATTTTAAAGCAGATTTAAGTGAAAACTAAAATCGGGACACTCAGAAACATTCACTGTCTTCTTGGTAAACAACTCCAGTGTAGATGTGTCCTTTTGTTTTAGGTTATTGTGCTGCTGAAAGGTGAATTAATCTACCAGTGTCTGGGGGAAAGCAGACTGAATCAGGTTTTCCTCTAGGATTTTGCCTGTGCTTAGCTCCATTCTGTTAATTTTTTATCCTGAAAAACTCATTCAGTCCTTAACGATTACAAGCATACCCATAACATGATACAGCCACCACTATGCTTGAAAATATGGAGAGTGGTATTTAGTAATGTATTGTATTGGATTTGCCTGAAACATAACACTTTGTATTCAGGGAAAAAAGTGAATTGCTTTTCCACATTTTAACAGTATTACTTCACTGCCTTATTGCAAACAGGATGTACGTTTTGGAATATTTCTTTTTCTGTAAAGGCTTCATTCTTTTCACTCTGTCAATTACGTTAGTATTGTGGAGTAACTACTGTACAATGTTGTTGATCCATCCTCAGTTCTCTCCTATCACAGGCATTAAGCTCTGTAACCAGTGTGAATTACATCATGACATTCGGGGGTCTCCAAAAAATGGTATGGGCCTAATAACAAAGATGTCACTTAAACTGTAAAAATGAATTATCTTTTAAATGTGTCATGAACACAACCAGTCATGGTATTTTAATCTGATTGTCAAACAAACAACTTCAAAAAGTAGGCTGCCTGTGAATGTTTGTCCACTCCAAAATAATTCCAGCATTAAAACTGCATGTATACTTGTGACATTTGATGAATGGAAATAGACATCTGTTACAAAACACCAAACAGTGTGCCTAATGACATTCAGTGATTACCATTGATTAGGCCACCCTATGGGACTCCCAACTGTAAAAATGAATTATCTTTTAAATGTGTCATGAACACAACCAGTCATGGTATTTTAATCTGATTGTCAAACAAATAACGGCCGGTTGTGATACAGCCTGGATTTGAACCAGGGTGTCTTGAGTGATGCCTCAAGCACTGAAATGCAGTGCCCTAGACCACTGTGCCACTCGGGAGCCCCAGTTAATGATTGGAGTCTTCACAGATTGTGTGACATAAAACACCACCTTTCTTTCCTTACATTAATGACAGTGTTATTTGTCATTAAGCATTTAAAACAATTTAATTAGAACATTGAAGCCTGTATAGAATCATGAATCTTGGAGATCTCTGAAAATGCACTCCAAGTATGCCTATGTAACATTTCATTATGTTTCACCGTGAAGACAGTTGTAGGTCTATGCCCTTGCAAAATTGAATGCTTCTAACTGAACTCTTCTAACCAAGACACCTTACAGGCCTACTGTCATTAACGTATAGCCAGCCTTTTTGTTGGCTAGATTGGATGCGCATTGGTGTCTAGCTGTAGGCTAGTGATGTTGTAGGCCAGTGATATTGTCGACCATCAGCTGTTCCAGGAAAGAAAACAAATATTGATAGAAAATAATAAAAGCAAAAAAAATAGTTTTGGCCACGGATGGTACAGAGAACACCAGTACCCGTGCAGACCTGAAAAACAACACAATGAGCGCTCTAAACAGCTGACTGATAAAAGCAAACAATGGGGCGGCAGGGTAACCTAGTGGTTAGAGTGTTGGACTAGTAACCGGAAGGTTGCCAGTTCAAACCCCCGAGCTGCCAAGGTACAAATCTGCCCCTGAACAAGGTAATTAACCCACAGTTAACTAGGCCGTCATTGAAAATAAGAATTTGGTCTTAACTGACTTGCCTAGTAAAATTTAAAAAGTAAACAATGATACATCAATGGCAAGATCTTATGCATTGGAATAAAGGCATAGGTCATTTATTAAATCAAGGACGCATTGGAAAACAAATGGTGAAAATTAGGAGGCACCAAGGAAAATCTATGCGTAAAGGAACTCAAGGCCGAAATACAGCAGTACTGAGTGGACAGTGCCAAGCACAGAAATACATTGGTTTAAACCATGACAGAGAGGTGGGGGTGTCTGTTTCATTTGGAAGCATTCATTTTAATATTTATCACTGTAAAACAGATTTACCACTACATTTTAAACAAATAGGAGAATGGTTGAATTTTCATTATTTAGAGACCAGCCCCAAATTTGATTTGAACATTGTCTGTAACTGTTTTAAAGTCACCATTGGCCTCAAGGTGAAATCCCTGAGCGGTTTCCTTCCTCTCCGGCAACAGAGTTAGGAAGGTTGCCTGTATCTTTGTAGTGACTGGGTGTATTGATACACCAGCCAAAGTGTAATTAATAACTTTACCATGCTCAAAGGGATATTCAAGGTCTGCTTTTTTTAATAAATGTTTTTTTTATCTACCAATTGGTGCCCATTCTTTGAAAGGCATTGGAAAACCTGCCTGGTCTTTGTGGTTGAATCTGTGTTTGAAATTCCCTGCTCGACTGAAGGACCTTACAGATAATTGTATGTGTGGGGTACAGAGATGAGACAGTGCTCAACAGGATTTTAGAATGAGTATTATTGCACACAGAGAGAGTCCATGCAACTTATTATGTGACTTAAATCATTTAGGCTTGCCATAACAAAGGGGTTGAATACTTATTGACACAATATATTTCAGCTTTCCATTTTTTATTAATTTGTAAACATAAAAAAAAAACATTATTCCGCTTTGCCATTGTATAGGCCAGTGACAAACAACTGTACGTGTCCAGAGGCCAGTGGCACATGCTTTACTCGGGGGAACCTAAAAATCCTACGTGTTGCTAGGAGATAAGGCTCAACAAATTCAAAAGCAATTCTTAATGGTTTAATCACAATATTGGCTAACTTCTGTATAACACTAGCCCAAGCAATAGGAATCAAAGAAGGCATCTTGAAAAGGATATATTCCACAGATTCTCAAATGTCATCTCAAAGAGAAACATCTCAAATGTAAACACTGCAAAGGAATCTTAGCAAAACACCAACTAGGCCTAATAACCAAGTTTAAACTTCAGTCATTCATAATTTTTAAGCAAGAAAAGATGCCAGAAGCCCTCAAACTATCCATGCAATAGGAATCAAAGTACGATAACAAAGTGGAAATGAATTCGTTAGCTTTCTGAAGACTTCGGGGGATAAACAGTGAGGCAAAAAAGTATTTAGTCAGCCACCAATTGTGCAAGTTCTCCAACTTAAAAAGATGAGAGAGGCCTGTAATTTTCATCATAGGTACACTTCAACTATGACAGACAAAATGAGAAGGAAAAAAATCCAGAAAATTACATTGTAGGATTTTTAATGAATTTATTTGCAAATTATGGTGGAAAATAAGTAGGTAATAAGTAATCGGTTGAAGTTGCAATGGGGGAAGACCTCAGCCCAACCCAACAACAAGAGCTCCAAGAGTTGGTCCAGCGGAATACGGCCGTGTTCTCCGAGGTGCCGGGGCGCACGGATCTCGTGGAACATCATATCCACACCCGTTTGGGGGAAAAAGTGCGTTAACAGCCATACCGGATACCAGAAGCCCGGAAGGTGGCGGTCCAGCGGGAAGTGACGACAATGCTAGAAATGGGGGTACTGGAGGAGTCACACAGTGAGTGGTCTAGCCCCATAGTGCTGGTTCCTAAACCGGATGGAACCGTCCACTTCTGTAATGACTTCCGGAACCTGCACGAGGTCAGTAAGTTCAATGCCTACCCCATGCCCCGGGTGGACGAACTGATCGACTGCTTGGGGAAGGTGAGATACGTCAGCACCTTGGACCTGACAAAGGGGTACTGGCAGGTGCCACTGGCAGCGGCCTCCCGGGAGAAGACGGCCTTCTCCAACCCCAGGGCACCAGCGATCTTTCAGCGTCCTGCGGTCGCACAGTGGGTACGCAGCTGCTTATCTAGATGACATAACTGTGCACAGTGACAGTTGGGAGTCACATCTTTGTAGGTTACAGGCCGTGGTTGATGCGCTAAGAGGTCTGACCACGAACCCCACAAGTGCAAGCTGGGCTACGCCGAGGTGGAGTACCTGGGCTATCAGATCGGGAGGGGAAATGTGAAACCCCAAGAAAAAAAAAGAAAAAAATATGTTTTGCTGCCATTAGGGGATGGCCGGTCCCCCGAACCAAGAGGCAGGTGAAGTCATTCCTGGGGTTAGCAGGGTACTACAGTAGATTTGTACCTAACTTTGCCACAATAGCTTCCCCCCTCAAAGACTTAACGAAGGCACGGCTACCCCAGACGGTGCGATGGACGGAGGACACGGAGGCGGCATTCCAGGCCCTGAAGGATGCGCTGTGTTCGCACCCGGTACTCATCACCCCGGTCTTCTCAAAAAACATCCTGGTCCAGACAGACGCGTCTGACACAGAGGTAGGGGCCATTTTGTTCCAAGAGCAGGAAGGTGAGGAGCACCCCATCATGTATGTCAGCAGGAAGCTCCTCCCGGGGGAGAAGAAATACTCAATTGTCGAGAAGGAGTGTCTCGCCGTGACATGGGCACTGGACACCCTCAAGTATTACCTCCTCGGGAGAAAGTTCACCCTGATCACTGACCATGCCTCCCTTGTGTGGATGGCAAGAGGTAAGGACACGAATGACCGTGTCACCCGCTGGTTCCTGTCCTTACATCAATTCTCTTTCATCCACAGGTCGGGGGCCCAGAACGGAAATACGGACGCACTCTCCAGGAAGGATGCAAACCTAGCCCTGAGCATGCCTCCCTCCTAGTTAGGGCTAGGGGGAGGAGGGGGTATCCAAGGAGGTCTACCCCAGTGGATGGTAATAGAGGGGAGGTACGTAAGGCTCCCTCTGCTAGGAATACAGGAGCTGGGCACCCCGACATGGACAACTCCAAGTGGAGGTAATTAGGGGAAAATGCCAACCAGTCATGGAGGCCAAATAAAAGGAGCACTGTGGCACACCACGAGAGAGAACGGGGAGAGGCCGACAGCAAGCAGAAGTGGAGAAGAAGGACCGAGCCAAACCTAAGTGATTTTCTTTTATGTTTATTTTCTGTCTTAGTAAAGTTGTTTTTGCAGACTATAACCTCCTTGTCTCTGTATCAATCTCTTCACGCTCAACCCAACGGTTTACCACAGTGTAGGGTATCCAGGCTATATCAGGAAGCAATTCCTTGACATATCTCAAGATCCCCTATATCAAAACAATATGGGGTAAATCCATTTGAATTCAATCACTATTTGACAGCATCCCTTTTGATTTAAACAAAACTTTCCGTACTGTTTGCCCATGGAAGTGGTCAGAAAGTTACTTTTTTGACCCAAATTCAGGAGATAAAAAGGTGCTCAAAGTTTACCCATTTTGTATACCCCACCATACCATGAGACATCCATGTCTTCATTACTGGAAAGATCAACGGCATTTAAAAGCTTACAAACAGCGTTCTCAAACTATTTTTTTTTCAAGAAGTAAGGTTTAATAAAAATCATGTAATGTTTAAGCATTTAACGTCAATTACCTAAAACTGCATAAACTCCAATTTTTTTGTTGTTGTATATTTGCATGTATTCGCTTAGACCCTACTTCATATCATCTGAGTTGATTGTGTTGTGCCTGCCATTGGTTGAAACACAATATGCTCTTGAATACAGGGTGGGTGTCATTTCAATCTTAGAAATAGAATTCATAGAATGGACCTAATCCTTCATACCATTGCAATTTGGCTGGTACACCAGTGAAATTAAAAGTCATTTAAATTTGAACTTCAATTACTAAATCACAAACATGACTGCCGGTCCACCCACTGTCAAATGTCAACTTAAATGGTCATTTCTATTCTAAATCTATAGGATTTCAATAGGTGTCCTATGTACGATTGACAGTAAAATTTTAAACATATTCCCATTCAAAACAACATTGTGATGTTTGGACCGCCAACAATCTTTGTGGTACCATCTGAGAGTTGAAATTTCAAATGTATTCCCATTTTAGTACATTTATCAGCCAAAACATTATACCCACCCTGTATTCAAGAGCAAGTTGTGTCTCAACCGATGGCGGGCACAACACCAAAACCTTAGATGATGTAAAATAGGGGTTTAGCTACAACATATATAAACAATATGTAAACATATATGTTTTTAGATAATTGACAATAAAAAGATTACATTTATTTTATTTAAGACTTTTTTTTACCAGAAGTTATAAAATAGTTTGACATCCCTGTTTGTAAGCTTTTAAATTATGTCTAATCTCAACTGTTTATCTTTCCAGAGATTAATTGTTCCTATTTTTATTGAATGTACTTTTGTTAATCTCATATGTAACTCTGTGTTGCTGTTTTTTGTCGCACTGCTTTGCTTTATCTTGGCCAGGTCGCAGTTGTAAATGAGAACTTGTTCAACTGGCCTACACGGTTAAATAAAGGTGAAAAAATAATAATAAAGACATGGATGTCTCATAGCATTTTAAAATGTTTATTTAACCTTTATTTAACTACGCAAGTCAGTTAAGAATAAATTCTTATTTACAATGACGGTCTACCATTAGGCAAAAAGCCTCCTGCAGGGACGGAGGGCCTGGGATTAAAAATAAAAAAAATACAATATAAATATAGGACAAAACACACATCACAACAAGAGAAAACACAACACTACATAAAGAGAGACCTAAGATAACATAACAAGGCAGCAACACATGACAACACAGCATGGTAGCAATGCAACATGGTAGCAGCACAAAACATGATATGAACATTATTGGGCACAGACAACAACACAAAGGACAAGAAGGTAGAGACAGCAGCACATCACACAAAGCAGCCACAACTGTCAGTAAGAGTGTCCATGATTGAGTCTTTGAATGTTAGAGATAAAACTGTCCAGTTTGAGTGTTTGTCGCTAGCTGCAGCGAACTGAATAGTGGAGCGACCCAGGGATGTGTTTGTGCTTTGGGGACCTTTAACAGAATGTGACTGGCAGAATGGGTGTTGTATGTGGAGGATAAGGGCTGCAGTGGATATCTCAGATAGGGGGAGTGAGGCCTAAGAGGGTTTTATAAATAAGCATCAACCAGTGGGTCTTGCGACAGGGTATACAGAGATGACCAGTTTACAGAGGAGTATAAGGTGCAGTGATGGGCCCTATAAGGAGCATTGGTGGCAAATCAGATGGCCTATTGGTAAAGAACATCTAGCCGCTCGGGAGCACCCTTACCTGCCGATCTGTAAATTATGTCTCTGTAATCTAGCATGGGTAGGTTGGTCATCTGAATCGGAGTTAGTTTGGCAACTGGGGTGAAAGAGGAGCTATTACGATAGAGGAAACCAAGTCTAGATATAACTTTAGCCTGCAGCTTTGATATGTGCTGAGAGAAGGACAGTGCTCCGTCTAGCCATACTCCCAAGTACTTGTATAAGGGGACTACCTCAAGCTCTAAACCCTCAGAGGTAGCAATAATACTTGTGGGAAGAGGGGCATTCTTCTTACCAAACCACATGACCTTTGTTTTGGAGGTGTTCAGAATAAGGTTAAGGGTAGAGAAAGCTTGATGGACACTAAGAAAGCTTTGTTGTAGAGCATTTAACACACAATCTGGGGAGGAGCCAGCTGAGTATAAGACTATCATCTGCATATAAATGGATGAGAGCTTCCTACTGCCTGAGCTGTTGTTGATGTAAATTGAGAGGAGCGTGTGACCTAGGATTGAGCCTTGGGGTACTCCCTTGGTGACAGGCAGTGGCTGAGACGGCAGATTTTCTAACTTCTTACACTGCCCTCTTTGAGAGAGGTAGTTAGCAAACCAGCCCAAAGACCCCTCAGACACCAATACTCCTTAGCCGGCCCACAAGAATGGAATGGTCTACCGTATCAAAAGCTTTGGCCAAGTCAATAAAAATAGCAGCACAATATTGCTTAGAATCAAGGGCAATGGTGACATCATTGAGGACCTTTAAGGTTGCAGTGAAACATCCATAACCTGAGCGGAAATCAGATTGCATACCCGAGAGAATACTATAGACATCAAGAAAGCCAGTCAGTTGATCATTGACAAGTTTTTCCAACACTTTTGATAAACAGGGCAAAATAGAAATAGCCATATAACAGTTAGGATCAGCTTGATCTCCCCTTTAAATAAAAGGGTATGTAATTGAATTCAAATGTATTTACCCTATGGACAGCACCAGTGCCATATATTAAGAGAGTTGGGCCAGGTTTTGGAACGGACACCATGTTAGCACCTTTATTCTGAAAATTGAAGACGTACCAATACGAGAGAGACTCTGACAATTCCCTACGTCATGACCCGCTGTAAACAAGTAAAATAGAGCAGTGAATTTAACTGACATTTTTATTGATTAGCATCCGGGAAGTCTGTACTGTGTTGCGGTGTCAACAAATTGCATACACAGTATGCTTTCACTGCACATCTTCATTGGTTTTAAAAACTATTAGAAATTAACAACACAATGCGGACGTGTCAATTGTCACTTAACAGCGGCTATGGAGGAGAAAGTGGCGCTTGCTGAACGTTCAGACAGAGACCGCATGCATTGGCCCAACTCTCTATATACAGTATGACTCTGGACAGCACTATCCTCTGTAGGCGGTGGGCCGAAAAATCGGATCTGCTTTAGTTTTGGAGATGATCACTTTCTGGTGAGGGAGGAGATGTTTTTTTTAAATATTTTGCATATTTCATATGAACACATTTCCGTTTGCTGGCAATGTTAATTCTTGCAATTGTTTTCAAAATACATACTTGTATGTTTGCTAGCTGGACAGGCAAACGCTGCCAAGTACTAAACAGTAAATCAATCAATCAAAACTCTTACTATCCAGGTACCATCTCTTCTGATCACGTCTGCCAATCATGTTCTCTGTACCTAAGATACATAAACACAGCTGGCGAAAGCTCGAGAGATCTCTGCCCGGCAAACTGCTATCAAGTCTTTTTTAATATTTGTAATCTATTTAGTTATAGAAACATGATACCATCAATGTAAAATAACTCCCAACTTTACTTAGAATGCAGTAGCCTTAGCAATGTAGCTAGCTAGCTAAAATAAGCAGACATGTTGCTAGCTGGCAGCAGCAGATACTGTAGCTTTATCACTAGCATGCCATTCTGGGACAGGGTGCTTTAGCTATCATTATTAGTAATAATTTAAGACTACAAAAATCTATAGGACAAGTATTGTAAACCTAATACAGTTATCAAGGCATTCATGCTGACAAAAGAAATGCTTGTAAACCCGAGCAGAGACTTGACTTGGGTCTGGTTTCAAAGATGGACTTTTTTGACAGAGGAACTACGTCACTGCCTACGTCACTACTTTATCCACTTCAACAAAAAACAAATTAGTAGCTAGCAAGATGGAGATCACGGATGCTTTTTATGGAGTGCATTTCACAAGTGGCTAGTGTGCATCAACATCTGCAGCGTTCTGGCATGTCTGCCTCTCCCTGTTGGGAGAGTCCACAGATATTTTTTCTACCCTTATAGACGTAGGCAGTGACGTAGTTCCTCTATGCCAAAAGAGTCCATCATGGAAACCAGACCCTAGTCACCGTGTTGCGATTTTGAGACTACATTATCCCTGTCAATAGGCCTAGTTGGAATAGGATGCAGAGCACCCTGCCTCTATCCTTACCCTAGTAGCCTAGTTATTGTCATTGTCACAATCTTGAGATTGCATTCCGCTAAGGCACTTCTCTCTACATTGGTTATCTACATTGGTGACCAGGGTGGTATCCTTTCGATACACCTATGGGGCCAGGGCCAACAAGTGCTCCTAGAGAGAGGGGGGACACTGAAGCATGTGTTGATGACAGATACCTCAAATACTGCCTGAGACTGCCTGATACATCTTCGCTATTTGTCTCTTTATTCAAAATGGTGAAACACTAAATGTGATGTTCTTAGTTCTAATGTATAGGCATGGCAGGTACACTATGGCAAACATGCATATTTAGTAGTAGAATAATGGATTGGCAAGAATTTGGCACCATCAACTTTGAAGTTTAGTAAGTAAGTAATAATTTAAACCATCTAAATCTATTAAAATTCGCTGGACATTTAGCATTTGAAACTCAAACATTCATTTCCCAACTGCTTTTTCTATAATCCTGCAGTCTCTTTATCATTCTCCACATCTTATATTAAAATGCATTTAACATTATGCGTGCCGACAATGGTATTGGGCAGCTGCTGACATTTGAGAACTCATCTGATTTAGAATCAAACTCTGGTCATCTTATTGCAGAGCACATTGTATACATTTTGCCCAGCTATTTTTAGAGAAGATTGTATTGCAAGGTATATGTGTTGTATTGCAAGGCCATGTGTTGGCTTATGCCATGTTGGCTAATATGCAGCTGTTGTTTTTAAACCTCCATTCTAGAATGCATGACACACACACATTTCTATCTATACCTTTTGGGCTTTATGCAAATGATATGACTGAATGTTTCCTTAACCCTTACACTCATGGGATTTGGCCTCTATGGATATGGCTAAATTGAAATGTTTCTTACAGAAGAAACATGGAAAGCATATGCATAACCATGGTAGCAACGAAAAGGGAACAGTTTGGAGATTATGGGAAAAAATGATGATTAAAGGTGAGGACACAACAGTTCACCTGACAAGACTGAATCCAAACATAAAAATGGATTTTATGTGCATTTTACATTTACTGTACTTTTTGCCACATTTGTTTATAACAAAATCTGAAAATACTTTGGATACATTCAGTAACATAAGAATATTCTTGGAAAAGTTGGGTTAGGTGCAACATCTATATGTTGCCACACAGCTCTCCAAAGTGTGCACAGTCCCTAAGTAATTTCAATGAACTTTTATGACTCAAAGAAGAGTGTTCAACTATAAAGGTGCAATTTTGAGCTCTTCCAGCTGTGCCGATGAGGAACTAGAGCAAGCTCACTTTTAGTTGTTTTGTTTGTAACACAGCCCTGCATCCTCACCTTCACACAATTACAGTTGTTTACGCAACCCAAAAAGGGTCCATTATAAATTGCAACCTGGGTCGGGTGGGCATCATTTGAAAGCATGTCGCCAAAATGACTAGCAAAATGACAAAATATGATCTTACAGTGTTGTGTTTATCATTGTCCAAAATGCATACACGTATGCACAGCAGTGTCCTAGAATATTGGACGATTGGCTTTCATACTTTTAGACTTCTCAGTGCAGCTCAAGCTATTTCTCGAACTGTCAACACATTCAAATGAATAGAGGACGCATACCAGACTTGCCAAAATTGGTTGAGAATTGTGGGGAGGGAGGTGCTCGATCAGGCTGTGCATTTCCAGCGGTGGTGGTCTCAGAGCCGTGTGGCTATGTCACAAAGGGCACTGGACTATAGCGCCTCAGCATCAGTAGACTATGATTTACGCTTTATGCTTTCTCAAGGCAATTCAGAGAAGCAGATGGTAATTTTGGTGCGCATAGAATGGAGTCGTAAGTGCATTTAGATGTGTGAGCCGCTGTAAACTTTCTTCACAATACAACAAATATAGGCTTTTTCTGTTCAAGACGAGCCAAGGTACAGTTGAAGTCGGAAGTTTACATACACTTAGGTTGGAGTCATTAAAACTTGTTTTTCAACCACTCCACAAATGTTTTGTTAACAAACTATAGTTTTGGCAAGTCGGTTAGGACGTCTACTTTGTGCATGACACAAGTCATTTTTCCAACAATTGTTTACAGAGATTATTTCACTGTATCTCAATTCCAGTGGGTCAGAAGTTAACATACACCAAGTTGACTGTGCCTTTAAACAGCTTGGAAAATTCCAGAAAATGATGTCAATGCTTTAGAAGATTCTGACAGGCTAATTGACATAATTTGAGTCTATTGGAGGTGCACCTGTGAATGTATTTCAAGGCCTACCTTCAAACTCGGTGCTCCTTTGCTTGAGATCATGGGAAAATCAAAAGAAATCAGCCAAGACCTCAAAAAACAAATTGTAGACCTCCACAAGTCTGGTTCATCCTTGGGAGCAATTTCCAAATGCCTGAAGGTACCACGTTCATCTGTACAAACAATAGTACGCAAGTATAAACACCATGGGACCACGCAGCTGTCTTACAGCTCAGGAATGAGACGCAATCTGTCTCCTAGAGATGAACGTACTTTGGTGTGAAAAGTGCAAATCAATCCCAGAACAACAGCAAAGGACCTTGTGAAGATGCTGGAGGAAACAGGTACAAATTTATATATATCCACAGTAAAATGAGTCCTATATCGACATAACCTGAAAGGCCGCTCAGCTAGGAAGAATCCACTGCACCAAATCCGCCATAAAAAAGCCAGACTTCAGTTTGCAACTGTACATGGGGACATACTTTTTGGAGAAATGTCCTCTGGTCTGATGAAACAAAAATAGAACTGTTTGGGCATAATGACCATCGTTATGTTTGGAGGGAAAAGGGGGAGGCTTGCAAGCCGAAGAACACCATCCTAACCGTGAAGCACGGGGGTGGCAGCATGTTGTGGGGGTGCTTTGCTGCAGGAGGGACTGGTGCACTTCACAAAATAGATTGAATCATGAGGAAGGAAAATTATGTGGATATATTAGCAACATCTCAAGACATCAGTTAGGAAGTTAAAGCTTGGTCTCAAATTGGTCTTCCAAATGGACAATGACCCCAAGCATATTTCCAAAGTTGTGGCAAAATGGCTTAAGGACAACAAAGTCAAGGTATTGGAGTGGCCATCACAAAGCCCTGACCTCAATCCTATAGAAAATGTGTGGGCAGAACTGAAAAAGCATGTGTGAGCAAGGAGGCCTACAAACCTGACTCAGTTACACCAGCTTTGTCAGGAGGAATGGGCCAACATTCACCCAACTTATTGTGGGAAGCTTGTGGAAGGTTACCTGAAACATTTGACCCAAGTTAAACAATTTAAAAGGCAATGCTACCAAATACTAATTGAGTATGTAAACTTCTGACCCACTGGGAATGTGATGAAAGAAATAAAAGCTGAAATAAATCATTCTATCTACAATTATTCTGATATTTAACATTCTTAAAATAAATTGGTGATCCTAACTGACCTAAGACCGGGACTTTTTACGAGGATTAAATGTCAGGAATTGTGAAACTGAGTTTAAATGTATTTTGCAAAGGTGTTTAAACTTCCGACTTCAACTGTATAACACCATGTCATCTTCTAACTGTACATCAAACATAGTGATCATAAAAATTTACACTGTATATGACATGAGTTTAATGATATGGAAACGAAGTGCACATTTGGACTTGCGGGTGTTTGGTTTGCTTGTATGACATCAAAGCTGTATTTATTATAATCCTCAACGTCTCAAAGTAAATAGAGTCCTTGTAATTTACAGCATTTTCCTCACTCAGACAATAAAACATTTGCAAAAGTTGCCCAATTAGTGGGAGGGATAGGGGCAAATTCTTGTCGCGCATGGTGGTCAAGACAGAACGGTTGTAAGTCAAAACCCATGCAAAGCTGTGAAGTAATGTATAGCATATTACAGTACAGCCACTGCGTTCCAATTTAGCCACTTATCAGTGTCCAAATGTGCCATTTTCAACCCGTACAAGTGTGAAGGCCTACGCCTGCAGATAGTTACTTGAAATGAGACATATAACCATGCCAAAACATGATTCAAAATGGGAATTCACCGACAGATAGCTCAGGAAACACCAGCTTCTTATGCAGGCAAATTGACATTTACAATAGCTGGCTAGGCTAGTCAGACTAACATTGACTAGCTTTCAATAAATTGTCTAAGCGATCAACGGAGTTACCTCTTCATACGATCAAGACAATTCACATTGCATGCTGCAGATTTCAAGTGCACTCAAAAAACAGATTTTGATCTTATTTCAGTCTTCATCAAACATTTCTGCAAGAATTTAAGGTGCCAACACATTTTATAGTCATAAGACTGTTTCACTGTCAGATTTTTTAAAAAGAAAATCAGCGCCTCCCTCGGGGATCGATCAACTTCACGCTTTTCGGCCCACTACAGTTTATCTTAGACTGGTAGGCCTAGCCATAGAGATCTTATTAAATTACTGTTCTAATTATATGGGCCTAGCCTATTCAAACGTGTCATTAGAGGAAGCCATGAAACAAGAACATTACATTCTTAACCAAGAAAGGCATTATTGCAGGAGGAGCCAATACCCAGCTGCTTGAAACACATAATTATTTCAACCTCATACAAGCAGCAATTAACTTTCTATGACCCCTTCCTGCTAAATATAATTATCTGGCATGAAACCTGCATAGTAGTGTTTTAATGTGTGTGATGTTTAAAAACATTCAATGCACTGATTGAATGGAGTTTGAAGGATTCCTTTTAACAGCTTTCTGTCTGCAAATGAAGTCAGATAGCTAGTTTTCTACTTACAGTGGTGGAAGAAGTACCCAATGTTCATACTTGAGTAAAGATACCTTGATAGGAAATGACTCGAGTAATAGTCACCCAGTAAAATACTACTTGAGTAAAAGTCCAAATGTATTTAGTTTTAAATATACTTAACTATCAAAATGAAAAGTATACATAAAATTGCTTATATTAATAAGCAAAGAGCACAATGTTGTTGTATTTTCTTTTCTTTTTTTAAATCCACAGATAGCTACGGCAGGCACACTCCAACACCCAGACATCATTTACAAATGAAGCCTTTGTGTTTTTGTCAGTCCACCAGATCAGAGGCAGTAGGGATGTTCTCTTGATAAGTGTGTGAATTGGGCCATTTTCATGTCCTGCTAAGCATTCAAAATGTAATGAGTACTTTTTGGGTGTCAGGGAAAATGCATGGATTAAAAAGTACATTATTTTCTTTAGGAATGTAGTCAAGTAGAAGTAGTCAAAAATATAAATAGTAAAGTACAGATAACAAAAAAACGATAAGTAGTACTTTAAAGTATTTTTACTTAAATACTTTACACCAAAGACTACTTACCTACAATATAATATGTTGGGAAAATAGTTTTAGGCCTATTAGTTAGGTAACTTTTTTTCCACATACAGTTAGTTCACTGATGAAATAGAGCTAACCTTAGTAATAAGCAAGCTAATTTACAGGACTCCTCAAAATAATCATTAACTACATCAGCAAATCCAGTCCTCGGGGGACGGATTGGTGTCACACATTCGTCCCAGCACCTGCTAACACACCTGACTCCAATAATTAACTAATCATGATCTTCAGTTTAGAATGTAATTAGTCTAATCAGCTCTATTTGCTAGGAAAAAGTGTGACACCGACACTCCGGTCCCCAAGGACTGGAGTTGCCCATCCCTGAACTAGATTAACGTTAATCTCGAATTAATTAAATTATATGTAGCCACCGCCACAAAACGTAATATATAGCTACATAATTACACATGATTAATGAAGATTACCTAATGTTAGTCATGAGCAAAAAAACTGCAGAGGCTAGTCAAAACAAAACACACTGCTGCTTTTGCGTGTGTTGCCATGGCAACAGCGAGAAGTATGCAAACGACCTACTTTTCATTGAAACATACCTAACTCATTTAAATCCTATTAATCTATTCACATGCATTTACCTTATATTTGTTTGTTGGGGGTAACGGTGAGATCCGTTATTGTATTCATCCAACGTTACAGTCTCTTTAGCAACCAGGAATCAAGTGACATCGCAAGAGCCACTTTCCTTAACTTTTCTTGTGTGATGCGAAAGGTGGTGTACTACGGATACTAAACAGGGACAAAAAAGCGCAGTGAAAATCTGGCGTCGTGTAATATTCTCTACCAACAGCAACACTTGATTTGAATGCTCTACTAAAGGAAATGTATATTCTTATAGAAATACATAATTAATGTATTGCTGTTACGGTATACAAATTGTCATACATTTGAATGTTTTGAATAGTAAACCTATTTATTTTCACACATTTCATGAAGATAAGAATAAGTCTATGACTATGGTAAATTAAACTGAATAGCACTATAGTTTACGTATGCAAACTTCACAGGGTGGCCTATCTGCCTACATGGTGATTAGTCCCCATCTAGTGGAGAAAAGTGATATAAAAAATGATTGCCGTCAATATGTTTCTTATTATTTTGTACCTAATGTTACAATTCCATTTCTGTCAAATTCAAAAATTCATATTTACAATTATCAGCTTAGGAGGGAACAATACAGTTTAAATGTGATAAGCAGTGGTATTTGGATCTCCTTTTAGTACACATTTTTAGACCTAGCAGTGGACATCTTGCCAGTTCTTGGACTGTCCATTGTAAACATTAATTATGGTTGCACATTTGAAAGAGTGATGCTTGTATAATATACTTTTGCAATTTTATTGTCTCTCAACGTATGACCACATTTTCTAAATACAACAGATTGGAAAAGACAAAACATTATTGTGATATTAAATTCCTTATTAAGAACTGAGCCAAACTAAAAAAGCATTTCAAACTTAACATTTTGGACAGACATGCTAAAGACAGACATTTGACAGACATTTAAAGACATTACAAGCTGAGTTAAATCAATGTTTCTGCTTTTTGCAAAGATAATAATCCCTAGATGAGGTAGCTGATCACATGCAAACAGTACCCTGAAATCCAAGCACAGCAGTTAAGCCTTGCAGGTCTGAGCTGGGTTGTATACACATTATCCTACCAACAATCGGCACATAGTTCTAATGAGATTCCAAAGCAATGACTGGTATGCTAATTGTGGGTTGTTTTGCATTCGATTCATATTCAAAGCACTATTCAACAAAATTATTGGATGAAAAAAAGCAAGGTGTTTCACCAGAACAAACTATTGGAGCGTAGCTGAATCATTAACTTTAAACCACATAATACAAATGGGACATTATTTAGTTCATTGAATAATTCACACAATACTCATACCCCCAAATAGCTCTTTTATTGCAAGTTGGTCCACACCAGGCATAATCACCCACTGGGTACACACTGGTTGAATCACGTTGAACCAACGTGGAATAAACGTTGAATTGACATCTGTGCCCAGTGGGTAATTTTCAACTAGAATCAAGAATGAGAGGGAACGTTTGTTTATATGCAAAACACAATCACAGACATTTGCTTGTACTATCCAAAGTAATGTAATACATCAGCAAACACATTGAATACAGGAAATCAACAGAATATGTACATGCAAAACAAATAGCTGCACATTCCTTTACTACTATGTAAGGAATGAATATACCAGCTGCTTACGTTCATGTCCACGGAAAAGCAATTTTACCCATTGTTACAGCTTAAAATTAGAAACAGCCCATGTAATACTGCCACAGCAGAAATTCAATAGGATTTATGTGAAGTCATATGCCATAAGATGTTGTTAGTGAGGCAATTTACCCATAATTCTCACCTTATTACTGTCCCCTCTGAGAGGTAGACATTGGTGCATATTCCTTGATGCAAACTCAAATATGTTGTGCTCTTTGATCCATAAAACTACTTCTGGAAAGTAATTTTCCTTGAAATAGTTTGGAATTAGGAAAGGAACTTAAGTGTTCAAGGATACTCTACTGGCAACATGGGATTTAGAATATCAAGAGGGAAAAATAAAAATGTAAGAAGATCAGAATGGCAAAGTGACCTTGAAAAAAGATAACAATTATTTGATTACATGACAAACATGACACTAAATAGGGTCAGCCATTGTTAAATACGTAGATGTTACACAATCAACAGTAAACAGGGGCTACAGATAAAGTCTCAATGGTGTAAAGTACTTAAGTAAAAATACTTTAAAGTATTACTTAAGTAGTTTTTGGGGGTTATCTGCACTTCACTATTTATATTTTTGACAACTTTTTCCTTTACATTTACTACATTCCTAAAGAAAATAATGTACTTTTTACTTCATACATTTTCTCTGATACCCAAAAGTACTTGTCACATTTTGACAGGAAAATGGTCCAATTTACACACTTATCAACAGTACATCCTTGTCATCTCTACTGCCTCTGATCTGGCGGACCAACTTAACACAAATGCTTTATTTGTAAATTAATGTCTGAGTGTTGGAGTGTGCCTCTGGCTATCCGTAAATAAATTAAAATATACCAATTGTGCCATCTGGTTTGCATAATATAAGGCATTTTTAATTATTAATACTTTTACTTTTGATACTTAAGTATGTTTAAAACCAAATACTTTTAGACTTTTACTCAAGTAGTATTTTACTGGGTGACTTTCACTTTTACTTTTCTATTAAGACATCTTCACTTCTACTCAAGGATGACATTTGAGTACATTTTCCACCACTGTAAAGTCTGGACTATGACGTATGTCATTCATACTTACAGAGCTGTCCCTGTCCCTATCACAATAAGTGTTCATCAGAATCAACAGCCCAGGCGTCCACAATATATAAACACAAGTCATCCCGATCAAACATCCTATCAACGTCCACATGAGCACCACCACCTTCAGACAGATTTCCTCCTCTTGCCGAAGACATTGTTGATGAGCTTGGCCATGGACTTAGAGCCACTGTAGCGGTGGAGGTCGGCCCGGTACTTCAGGTGATCCATGACGTGGCGGATGAGCTTGGCCATGGACTTAGAGCCACTGTAGCGGTGGAGGTCGGCCTGGTACTTCAGGTGATCCATGACGTGGCGGATGAGCTTGGTGAAGAGGTTGGATATCTCCAGGTAGTCCTCTGCTGCAGAAACCTCCTGGAAGTGGCATCTGTGCTCCTGAGCCAAAGCACAACCCTCCTCCTCAAACACTTGATGGGCGTGGCACAGATCCTGCTTGTACCCCACCAGGCAGATTGGGATGTCCATCTTGTCCATCTCTCTGTCCAAAACAGGCACACCAGAGTCAAAAAACCTCCCTCCTTAAAATTATCATAAACTTAATCAAAATATGTGTTTCTTCTGACTCATCATGAATTTCATCTGACGTTCATCACATTCATCTGAATTAGTAAGGCTGTATAAACTATTGAAATGTTTATTGAAGCAGCCCACAGTATCAAAGAAAAATGAACCAAGTAGGTCAAGTGGTGGCTTCAGTGAAGTTTCAGAGAGTTTATATAATGCAGACAGACCCTCGCCCAAAGTGCTCTTTTGATATACAGTGAGGGTGACTTCTGCTTCACATCCATTTCATGGAGTGTCAAACCATCAGGACCCAGCTGAAGTAAAATCCCACTACACAAATTAGGCCTGACCACCCATGTCATTTTGTGAGCCATATGTGAGTCTTTATCATCTCAAGCTGTCCCAGCTCACTCTCCCACACAGTGTCCGTCGACTGGCTGCAACATACTTTCACTTAAAGTCCTGTAACAAATGTCCAGTGGAATCCCAATAGTTTCTCTAGTATTTAATCATGTTTTAATTAACGCCTCTGAGAAAATTGGATACAAGCCATTCTGGGCAAATTCAATTGAACATGAGAAATAATTTACTCATATAATTAACTAAGTTGAGCAATGAGGTTGTAAATCCTAGAAAAAATGTTTATCAAGAAGGAAAAGCCTATACTTCTATCACAGACAGCTGCCTTTTGTGTTCACTTCGACTTCTATTCCCTCTATGGTACAACAATGTTAAAATCATGTTGGAATCTGCCACTTTAACTGGTGTGTGCCCCCCTGTTAGCATAAATGTCTGTCCAGGAATAGGAATGATTAATTCATCAAAGCCCAATCCCTTCCCTCCGGTAGGCATCAGGCCCTGGGTCGCAGGTCACAGTCACTCACCCCTTGCAGCTCTCTCCACGGGCTTCTTTGATCTGACATAGGATATTTTGGGCGTTGAGGAAGGACGTTCGGTCGCTGATGTTGTACACCACGATAAATCCATCGGCCCACTCCACCGGCTCTTCCAGGATACATTTGCTCTCTCCTCTCTGACAGGGCAGGGGAGAGGGGGTGGACAACAGATCACAAACACATCCTCACACATCTTACCTGACTTATGGAAACTAATGGAAAAAATATTATGAATGATCTTTTGGTCACTCAAAGCCTATTTTACATGGGAAAAGGCTCCCCAGCATTACGCACACCTGCCTTCCCCCCCGTCACGCGGATCAGCGATTATTGGACTCACCTGGACTCAATCACCTCCGTCATTACCGCCCCTATATCTGTCTGGTTCCCCGCTCTGTTCCAGGCTTCAGCATTAATTGTCGTTTGTTGTTGTTTACCGGTGTGCTGACGCTGCTCCTGTTGTGTTACCTGTCTGTTCCTGATTAAATGTTAACTCCCCGTACCTGCTTCTCATCTCCAGCGTCGGTCTTTACAGGAAATAGGGTAACTGTGCAAAACCTTTAAACTATTTAATAGAGGTCCATTTTATTAGGTAGCCTCACCCCTCAGAGAACGATGGAATATGAGAAAAGTAATGGGAGGTGAAGCTGTTGAGTACAAGCTTGTGTTTAAATCATATCAACGTTTATTGGTCGCGTACACAGACTTGCAGGTGTTATGGCAGGTGCAGTGAAATGCTAATACAAAGTTGTCTTTGACCTAAAAACGGGGCAACCGTGTCTGTCGGCGCCATCTTGTCAACTTGAACAAGACTTGCCACAGGAGCTTACAAATTGGTCCATGACATCCCCTACACCATTGAAGTTGACATTTGTAAAGGTTATGGTTATGGGTAGGGGTTAAGGTTAGGGTTTAGGGTAGGGATGTCCAAAGGAGCCTGGATAACACTGACACTTAGAAATTATAGTTTCAAGTTGTATTAGTCGTATGTACGGGATACAAATGGTATACACCATCCAACGAAATGCTTACTTACAGGTTCCTTCTCAACAATGAGAAACAAAAGATAAGAATACGAACATAAAATAAATGGTTCAGTAGAACAGAATAAACATTTGAACATATGTATTATAAAGGAAGGCACAATTTATAATCCAATATTTACAGTACACATGTTTTGGGGAAAGAGGGATTGGGGGCAAGTCAAAGGCATGTCAACAGTGCATTACTTTTTTGTTCCATAAAACAGGAAATAGACCAGAGAAAGGCATGTACTGTACAGCAGCTGTGGGGCGCGCCCCGGGTCGGCAGGGGGGGGGAACTCAGCCTGGCTTTAAACTTATTCTTGAAAGTTGTAATAGTAGACTGCACAAGGTGCCATTTCGAAATTGGGTCATCAGTTCCTCTTGTCATGTCAGTCATTGCATACCTTAGAGAGATATTTATAACTTGTCAGAAATGTCCAGATCAATGTCTAGCCCATGTCAGCTAACATTTCTTTATTGAGGCTTTTTAGCCCATAGATATTGTTGTAATTGTTTTGTCATTCAAATATCACAAATACACATTAGACACGGCAAATTGTATAGAATTGCAAGAAAATATGCTTTAAAACTGTTTCATTTTCTTGGCACCCCATGACAAAATGTGTGGAGTGGTTGGAAATAAGCTTTAAACCTGCAGCATTCTCTCCACCAACATTAGGGGTGTGAACAGTTTGTCATGAACAGTGCTTGTGCCCATAGAAATAGACGCGGCACATGCATGCAGGGGGATCATAATAAAACCCAACATTTGGGAATAACAGGTACCGTATGCGGCTGCATAAGCAGTCAACATGTTCTAGTGCTGCCTGTCTCTGCTTTCCAAGGGCTGATCATTGTGTCTAGTGTATTCTGAGCTACAGGGGACTATCATAAATCACATCAGAACACAACATACAATCTATTTCCCATGCCATTAGATACTACTATGTTAGGCATGAGCTAAAAACACATGAATATATGCAGGGAACAGATCTGATACCTGTGAACACGGATCAAATACTTCCAAGTGTAACAGTCTTCCTTCGATGGAGAGCCTTTTACGGTATAAGGAGTCTGTAACACAAGTTCAAAGCATACTTATTGTAATAGGAAACCTGCAATAGTACAAATCTGATGTAAATAGTAATGTACAGACTTCTCCCATGAAATAATGATTACTGTAAGCCTCAAACATCCAGGCCATGATTGTTCTGATGAAGTAGACTGAGTTAATTCATTTAAGGGAAAGGTCTGAAGTCATATACCCCTGTGTAAACTGTAACATCAAATGCAGCCATCTTCCAGCATGTTAAACAAGCGATGACTAATGGGAACATGTCAACATGCCAATGACTTCATTCAGAAATGATAAGTTCCCCTCGGCCAAGCATATCACATTAAACCAAAACATGTGTTAACACATGCTATATGTGAACTTGAAGAATCATTTGAATAGTCAAATCAGTAAATGATTACTTAAAATTCACTCACAATTAAAATGCCTGTGTGAACTATACTTAACTTCCTGGTGGATCTTGTACTGTGCAGTATGTGTGTTTCAATTCATGTCAGACTCCCAGGGGTAATAAAGTAATACAACGTTTTACTCCCTAAGTTGATGACATTGGTGAACAGC
This sequence comes from Oncorhynchus tshawytscha, assembly GCF_018296145.1. Classification (NCBI taxonomy): domain Eukaryota; kingdom Metazoa; phylum Chordata; class Actinopteri; order Salmoniformes; family Salmonidae; genus Oncorhynchus; species Oncorhynchus tshawytscha. The sequence continues at coordinate 70,882,221 of NC_056432.1, forward strand.
CAGTAGCAACAGACTGTAACTGTGAATACAACAGATTGCATTTTAATGTCATGAGAGCATATCTATATGGCATTGTAAAAACATTACTACCCTACTTTAAATATTGGTGAGAAATCTGTGTACTCACTGGCGTTGGAGGCATACTCTCCAATGAAACGTTTGTCAGAAACCTTACCAGAACAGCTGGAGAGGGAGAAATGTGACATGGGTAAGACAGGCGTATTAATATACAGGAAACAAAAACATAAACAACAAATAGTTGAATCTAGGCTTGGATACTTTGGTCTTAGTAGTGGAACCCTGAACAGTTGTTTTTTTAAGCTAAAACAGGGCTGTTCAGTCATGGTGTTTTCCTATTGTGCACTTCTCCTCCACTCTCCCCTCCATGTGGATTGAACACTGCAATGGGCTTTCTCCTGCATCTACTTTTATTAGTTTCTACCACAGTATCATTTCTCTCTCTCTCTCAAGAGACCTTGGGTGAACATGTTCCAGTTAGCCTGAGGGATCGCACTTTCCCCTGCCTTACAAGAAAAATAATTCCTCATCAATTAGATGCATGTTCCAACCATCAATCTAAATTTCCTCTCTCCAAAACCTTACATAAATCTAGCAACTTCATTCCTCTTCTAGAGTTATGATCTAAAAACATTGTGCTTGGAGCTCATGCAGCGATCTCTATCTATCTGTCTAGGTGATCATTTCCCTCTGGTCACGGCTACACTGTAGAATGTTACACTGTTTACAGTGAGGGAAATTACACGTTTGTATGCAAAGCATAGAAATAAGCAGTTCAATTGTTCTGTTCGTTTGGGAGACCTTGCAAGCCCCTACAGTCAAATACAAGAAACTAGGCAGTTAAAGAAATACTTAATGATGCAAATACATACATTATTCATTCAGACACTTACCTGACTTCCCTGCTCCCTCGCTGCCCAGCAGAGCCAACTTGATGTCATTCATGTCTGCAGACTGGAGGTGAGCTGCTGAGAAGGACTAGCTGAGCTCTCTTTCTTTCTGCTGTCATGTATGCTAGGCGGTATCAGGATTAGAACTGTGCTTGTAAGAACTGCTCAGCCACAACAGATGCCTGTGGAAAAAAGGAAAACATACACAGTGTTTCATGTCCCCTCTCACCCAATGAGGAGAGGGCCAAGTTGGATTACACAGAGTTCACCACAACACTGAATACCTTAAGAATCTCTCTTGCTCCTTTCCAGTTAAAACATTAATAGTAGCCAGGGGGAGAAATGGCACTCAATATAACTTAACAAAGTTAATATGTTTTCCAGATAATTTGATTACTTTCTTTCATTTATTGTTTTCCCCCCTCAGGACATGGCAGAAAATGGTCATATATTTGACCGCAATTTACAATGCAGACATCTAAAAAGACAAAACCTTGATGCTTTCTAAATGGCTCTTTCACATTCACTGTACCAGTCTATAGTCCCACCTATCTAGGGTTTGTCCTTGGCCTCTGGGTACACAACATGTAAGCTGCTGAACATCTGCAGTGCTGTGGGGATAGACAGGGCTTTAGGGAGACCAGAAACAGTTAATACCGCTGATACCTCCCAATTACCATGGCTAACACATAAGCTAAGCATTAAATGCCAACATATGTCCAACGTATGAGGCATGGTTTGATTGCAGGGTTCAGTACCTTTGAAAGGGAGGTACAACAATCCACTTTCCCTTTTTCCCCTCACAGTTCAAAAAGAACAAAGAAAGTCATTCAATTCTTCAAACTTCAATTTCATGGACTGCTTCACTAGTCAAAAAGTCCATTCATTTATTTGTATTTTTTTACACTGGCTGTTTTTCCCCATGTCTACCACTGTCATTGTTGACTAAAGTTCACAGGGGTGTCACATAATTATCCTGTTATGTTTCATTTTACGTCTGTTACCTGAAAGGTTGCAGACCCCAGGAATAAAAGGCTTAAAATGTGTCCAGGACCAAAAATGATGCAGCACATTGTTGCCTGATTGTTCCATGAGTAGAATCAAATCAATAAGCTTCACTGAGGGAAGCACAGCAGGGAGACAAGACTGAACACTGTACAGAAAAAAGACACATTGGACAAATTCAATGCAGACTACATCACATTATGACAATCAATGAAGCCAGCACTTTATGGTGTGAGAGTGACAATAAACAGCTAGACTGGAAGATGTGATGCTGTGTTACACAACTACCTTTATTAGAGGAGGATCAGGTAGAATCAGGTAGAATACAAGACCGAACAAAATGGCTGGGGGAATGCCTATAATGGTGGATGGAGTAAAAACTGGTAACAACAATGCCCTTGTCACTTAGTAAGCCATGTTTCTATATACTGTACCAGCTATTATCTAAGAGCTCTCATGAGATAACAACCAGAGAGTGGTACTCTTGAAAACACGCAAATGAAGACGACAGTCCCTCAACAACAGTATTTAGTGTATTATTTGTGTCTTTCAGATCCAGTCCCTAGACTGCAGTTTGGGCCCTACCATAACCTAATGGCTCTGGACTTGTGGACGTGTATCAACCCACAGTCATAGGAGACGTTTAACCTACAGCCTGGAAATCCCTCATGTTGTCAGACAGACAGTCGCTGTTCATACCATCTTCTCTCAAGAAACAGCCATTAACTGATCTCAAACTGCCACTTTGTACTAATACCCCGAATGCATCGGTCGAACTATTGTTATTCAACAATAACATTTGACTTCACTACATACAAAACACTTACCACTGATTGACAATTTTCCTATTAAAATAAATCCATGCTCCCATATGTGTGGCTAATCAAAAACAGGCATCACAATACCAAATAAAGAAAGGAAGTAGTTCATAAGGATTGGAACTTTTATGAACTACACCATTCCCCTAAAGTTGAGTGGTAATCACATTATATTTACTAGCAGAAAAAAGTGGAAAAAACACCACTAGTCCCGCAAAAATGTTATCCTTTATTGGTAATGTTAAGAAAGAAGTGGTGTGCTCTTGACATGAGACAGGGGCCAGCAGCAGAGCAACATTTCCAGAATAAAGAGAGGTTTAAATGCTGCAGGCAGAGTGATTACATCATGTCTGTCTTCATGAGAACCTCCTGGGAGCAGCATCTCCCTCCAGCATTGTCAGGACAGCAGGCAGACAATCAGCGTCTTAATCCTGCAGGTATTGAGGGAATTCTCCCAGACAGCACTCTGATCTGATTGAAGACTCATCAGGATACTGTCTGTAGAGATGAACCAGAATGAGTCTATTGGAGTGAGAGTGTGCATCCCAAATGGCACCCAATTCCCTGTATAGTGCACTTCTTTTGACCATGGCTCGTATGGCTCTGGTCAAAAGTAGTACCCTATGTAGGAAATAGGATGCCATTTGGAACGCATCCGTGGGGTGATGGGGCAGGATTCACTAGAATAATAAGATTTACTAAGAGCAAATGTGTGTTTCTCTCAGGAAGGAAAGATGATATCATCTCTTGGGATGGAACAAGTAACCCAGCTTGGTTCCTTTCATCAAAGGAGAACTGTAACCGCTTGGAGGGGCAAGGAATTCACTCTTGATCCAGTAAATCTTTTCACAGGAATATATGTGAGAGGTCTTTTGATACAAATTCATCTCTGCTGATCTGCCTCTAGGTGCTAAAGTTGGCACGTTTTAAATGCTCCTCAGTTCGTACCTTGCTGAAATTCAATTTCTAGTTTGCATTTTTCATTCGAATTTGGGGCTTAGGATTTCTTAACTTTTGAAAGACGCCTCTTTGGCCTAACTACATGGATTGACTGTCCAACAAAAAGGTATTTCTTTGTACATGCAAATCCATTAAATCCATCATGCTTTTCCTTGATTTAAAAATTCAAACGTATGGTTAGAGAGAGTATGAAAGGAGCAAAGATCATATTCTTTAGTTAATACTTAATGATGGTGGTTAATATAATATGAGATTGTTTTGCCAAAACTACAGTGTGTTTTATCATCTTGTTTCTTCTTGTGACGTCCATGGCTCACAACTCTGCTAAAGTATTTTCCAGACTCTCCCACATGAAGATGATCCTATCATTATTAATAGGCTGCCATGATTGCAATGAGTTACGGTCAATGATGGAAATGTCTGAGCTGTCCAAAAGACCACTCCCCTCTCTGTGATGCAAAGACCCACCAGTCTGCTGCTAGCTAGCCCACAGTCAAGACAGCATCGCTTCTCACTGCTCACCACTCACAGAATCAGGCTCATTACAGTCCAGCCAGGGCCGGCACTAGATATAAGCGACATAAGCAACCGCTTAAGGCCCCACGACCGCTAGGGGACCCCCAATCCACATATTTTAAATAAAATATAAATAATTCTAGGAACTCAGTTGGGGTTTCAACTTACTGTTGAGAGTTAGAATAGTAGAAAACATTAGGTGCAATTTCAGAATTTGGTTGTGCATCAGCAGTTTTTCTCTTGTGATTTCAGGTTGGATAAAAGCAGAAGACTCATTTTCATCTTGCATGGACTAATTTAGTATATCTTATCATAATCATGGTCGAATTACAGACAGGGCACACATAGCACATGCCCAGAGGGCCTCAATTGATTTTGTTAGTCACTCTCACTCAGATATCATATTAACATGGTATAAGCCTGGCAAAATGTGTAGAATTGCAGGAATTTAGCCTAAAAATAAAACAAACAAAAAATTCCACCCTATTTCAAAATGTGTAGAATTTCAGGAAATTTGTTGTAAAACCAACCATATTTTGCTTAGGACCCCCAAAAGGCTAGAGCTGGCCCTGCATCCACCACAAATACACCAGGCTGCTCTGTTATTCTTGTGCCTTTAGTGAAACATTTCAGTGTGGAATGCTTTAATGTCTGCATGATGTTTCAATCAAGACTTTCGAGGATAATTGAATTCGAGAATTGGTCGGGGCTAGCCGGTGGTTATCAAAGGGAGCCAGGATTAATCATACATCATTCACTGCCCTCGACCATAAGCAACCAAAAGGACCCTGTGAATCACCTTTAATGGAAGATTACACTCAAAGTGAATGATTTGAAGGGTTCCAGGCAACGCATAATGTGCTAACTCATTAAGAGAAAATCACTTTTAGGTAAGAAAAGTATTGGACAAACAGAATCAGTGCTTTGAGGAAAGTTTGCATGGTAGGCTGACACAGCAACTTCTGAACACTTTTTATCACCATGAAATATTTAGTAAGGCATGTTATCTTTCTTGGATATGACAAGCTGCTGTAAATAAAGGAAGATGAAAGAAGTTGTGAAATAGCTTACATCAACATAAATGTGGTTATTTTAGGAGATTATTTTTCTTTCATGTCTTCATGTAAATTAAATATTTGAACAAACTCACAATCCTGAGAAGTCTTCTGCACTAATACCCACTGATGCTCTGGCAACGCATCCTGCATCTTGTCAAGTCCACAGCAACACCGCCCATATGGAGAAGAGGTGGGACACTGACTGATACTTCACTGTCGGCAACTAATCACAACCCCATTCTGTCAAATCCCCCAGAAACTCCAGAAATGACTCAGCATACCTTTATGCTTATTACATATATTTTAGGTAGTAACTAGCAAGAAGACTATGATGATACCAAACATGCCTTTGTCGGTTAAAGATAGACATTTATTATTTCCATAACCCCATAAAATAACTCCAGACAGAATAGAAATGAGGAATCAAAAGGAATCGTAAAAGAATAGCAAAGACCGTTTCAAATAGAGCACTTTTCTTTTCAACTATTCTTTATTAAATGGACATTTCTTGATACCAGCTAACTCTAAGAGGGTCTTTGTAGCTTTTAGGATTCAATATTAGAGATGGAAGCAGAGATATTCCATATTGAAAAGTCCAAATGAAATACTACCGAGAAAAAATACCTACAATCGTTTTAAGTCCGTTTGTTTATTCAAATTGCAAACTTAGCTTGATCCGACAGTTAATTAAAGCTATTCTTTTGCAGCAACCTTTAAAAAAATACAGCCAGCTCTACCGTATTGTAGCAGCCATTTTACATAAATGAAAAACTAACATGTACATTCTACATAGAAACTACAGAAAGTTGAAATAACATTCCTCTTAAGTCTCTCTTAACTTCTCCAGCTCTTTCTACTTATTCACACTGGATCAAATACCTCCCACTCCCATTAAGCCTGAGAAATAATCATTACTAATACTGGCCTTATACTAATGAAGTATAATTTCATTACGATTTAATAAATGCAAATCTAAAGCATACGTGCCTGGCAATACTATTGTGGCAATTTCAACTAAAGGTATGTTCATTTTTATATTTATCTTAATCTTCTTTGAATACCCCCATGGTTCAATATGAACTTAACCTTTTCCTTTGTGCTCAGTCATTGCTGCTGAAGAAAGGGCGCCCTCTGTCAGTCACTCAAATCATTACAGTATAAAAAGGTAGGTGTACATAACGTTCTATACTGTACTTTAAGTGCATATAGGACAGAGAAACATATATATAAATATAAAATGCAAGACAGAAATATTAACATTAATAGTCTGTATTTACTAATCGCCTGCAATTATTTAGCCACTAAAAACACTCAATATTAATATATAAAACAGGATCATGTAGAGTTTAACATTTATAAATATGTTTACCATTTATTAATACTGACCTTATAGGTTTTGCTGTATATATGATGGAGAATCTACATATATAGGTAGAATCTCCAAATATATCTGAAACAAAAAACAAATACCAGAAACGCAGTTTATAAAGGCATAATAAGTATAAAGATGTATGTCAGATTATAGTTATACAATAATATTTGACACAAATACCAGGCCAAATTAAGAGCTGATAACCTTTATAATGAAGAAGTACAATTCTCAAAATGTAAATATATACATACAATCCCTTCATAAAAACTTAGCTTCCTCTCTTGGATGGAAACGTCCAGTGCAATATCATGTCATACTGTCCTTCAAAATAGCGAGTGATAGGCTCTGCCTCACTGCCTACAACTAGAAGTTATGCTTCCTCCAGCTGAGAGAGTGCCTCCTCTTCCTCTTCCTGTGGCACTGTTCTCTCTTCTCTGGCCAGGGGAAGCCTCCCTCAGCTGCTCTGTACACCTCGTCGTACTCATCGCTGTCGGAGTCATCCTCGGCTGCAGGGAAGGCCCTGTCTGGGAACACCTCCCTGAGTCTGGAGCTGAAAAACATCTCCAGGCTGCGACCTGCCTGGGCCACCTCTGAGTCCGGCTGGAGGACAAACAGAGAAACCAGAAATGAAACACAGCTCATCTCAGGTTTTACTACCATGACCCGGATCAGTACTTACAATTGCATTGTGAGACATTTAATAATGTAAATGATACAATAAAATATGCATTTGCAATATAGCACTGAAACAGTGGTCAATATATACAGTTTAACCTCTATCACTAAAATATTATTATTAATCTATATCACTTACATAATTGAACTTTGCACAGTTCCTGAACATGAGGGAGACATCAGCCACAAACTCCTCAGGTGAATAGTAGTGGTGAGTGCTCCTCTTGCTGAGTTTGGCCCTGATCACAGACAGATCCATGGGCCTTTTGATTATCTGGTAGTAGTGGCGAGCCTAGGTTTCAAAACACATTTTATTAAACCAGATCACTGTGTTTTTGCGGATTATTGTGAATACTAACATGTTGATTAATAATAAGATTGGGATCACTTACCAGTGGACTGACCGGCTCATGGAAGGGAGCACTTAGCATGTTGCTGCAGATCAACAGAGTCAACCTCTCACATTTCTACAGAGGGACGACAACATATGATTTCTTACGATAAATAACATTTACTGTAACTAGTAGGTGTGAAACCCCACTTACAGAAGACATTGAACCCTAATTGACACTACTGACGGGTCATTACCAGTAATATGTTGAGTCCAGTGTCAGTTGATTTACATTTTCATAATGAAGAATAATACTTACTCTCTGGTCACAAGCAGAGAGACCATGAGGCAATGGCTTTCCTGAACATTCTGCAGCCAGCCTCTGGTTCTCACAGTCATACTCCACCTCTGGCTGCTGGATATCTCTGCAGAAGGTACACACCCAGTCACCCCTGAAGTAGGAGAGGACACAGAGGCAGACATTGGTTATCCTCAACCACAGAGCAGTAGTGTAGACAAGACTGATGGATGGATGAGAGAAGTGAGGTGTCCCAAATGGCCCCCTATTCTCTGTATAGTGCATTACTTTTGACCAGAGCCCTATGAGCCCAATGAGCCCTATGAGCCCTGGTCAAAAGTAATGCATTATATAGGGAATCGGATGCCATTTGGGACACAGTCTATGGCTTATGGTGATTAGATGACTTACATGGGGAAGCTGAGGAGAGCAGGCACATGGCAGGACAGGTGGAAGACTTTGGGACAGCGGTCACAGCACAGAAGGTCTCCTCCGATCAGACACACGGCACAGAAGTCTTCACTCTCCATCTCCATGGTCTCTGCCCCAGGCAGGACCTGCTCGGCTCCTTCACAATGCATCTGTGGACCAGGGTCTGCAGGCAGAGCCCTCTGGGCTGGACGGGACTCCACTCCTGGGTCAGGACTGATAAAGGCTGGGTCAGGGACTGAGTCTGGCTCCGATTCCAGATCTGGTCCAGATTCTGCAGACCCTTGTGATTCAGGGGGTTGTGCATTGTCTGATTCCAGGTCTGAATCTAATCCCTGTGTTTCAGATGGAAAACGGGGGTCTGAACTAGGGTCAGGTTGGAGGTCTGATTCCATATCAGCCTCTGATTCCGCATCAGCATCCAGGTCTTCACCATTCTCTGATTCTAAACCATTCTCTGATTCTTCACTACCTTCTGATTCCACTCTAGGTTCTGATTCCACACTCGGTTCTGATTCCACACTAGGTTCTGATTCTGTAGCAGCCTCATCAGGAGATTCCTCATCAGCAACTGATTCCAGATCAGCCTCTGATGCAGACTCAGCTGGTGGATCAGACTCTTGCTGGGGATCTGATTCTGGTTGTGGGTCCGAGTCCAGTTCAGGGTCAGAAACCGTTTCTGAGATTGACCTGGGATCTGAGTCAGAGTCAAGGTCAGGTGCAGAGAAAGGTTTAGGTGGGGGTGATACAAGATCAGTGGCGGGTACTTGCAGTGTGAGCTCTTTGTGAGGACTGTGTCTTCCATGCTCAGGCCAATCATTAATTACTGGAGGTGGGAGAGATTGATTGATAGTGTGTCTCTCTGAGTATTGTTTATCCAGAGACGGGCTGACCGTTGCGACCTTGGCTTCTTTTGATATTCCCTGTAGAGAAAGTACAGAGTTTGACATTTAGAACATGCCAGTAGTATTATACTCTGATCTTAAACACATTGCAATTTAGTTCAGACCTAGCCTCTTCTCTGGGCTAATTGCTGCCGCTTATAAGAACCAGCTGGTGGACAAAACTAGTTCAGACATAATGTTTATTGTGGTTATGAAATTAATATAATCTGACATCATAGACTTTCTGGAAGAGAAGAGAGTTCACAATGTTTTAGTGGAGCCTACCTCAGTCATCTTGTCCTTCCTTCCCCTCTGTGGAACAGGTCCGGTCCTTTCTGTTGCAGTGCCTGGCAGAGGGTCACTCTGTCGCCGCCCCTGTGGTGGGATCCGAGACACCAGGATCTTCAGCCTTTCCAAACACACCACTGGAACCTTGGAACTGGAACTCCCAGGTTCCTTCTGAACCTCTCTGTCACTGATGTATGAAGAGGGAAGTGGTGAAGCAACATAACTGTAGCTTTTCCCCTTTTGACAATTTTTGAATGATGCTTTAATAGAACGTACCTGTTGTCTGGAGTCTTTCTTGGTATTCTGCATTTTCCTTTGACATCATTCCCAGTCTCATCATATGCATAGACATAATCTGGTAAACAGGAGAAATAATAATCCTTTGATGAATCCATTTAACTGATGTGAAAGCAGAATTTGGATATTAGTGATGATGATACTGTATACATCTCTCAGTGGTCATGTGTTCATATGAGAGCATATTGTTACTACATAATCAGAACATATTTATATACAGTTATAAATATATATATATATATATATATAGAGAGAGAGAGAGAGAGAGAGAGAGAGAGAGAGAGATGTTTATGATTGCCATGGTGTACAATATTGCCAGCTAGATCTGAATTGCAGTGTACAGTGTATACATAAATAAATAAATCCTCTGAGAAATGTATATTGTATAATAATAAATAAATGATAAATGTATAATATTTGGAAGTTAAGTGGCTCAGTACCAGGCTCTGTCTTGTAGATGGTCAAAGGCGATAGGCGTAGGTTGGACTGGCCTCTGGAGGGAGGAGTGGCTAAGGATCTCTCCAAGGAGGCCACAGATCGTATCACTCCATCAGAAGACAGCCTCCTCCGCCTGAGATCCATGAAACCCTGATGAGGGGGGGAATCAGTCATAATCAACATCAACTACTATATCAAGCACAGACACCAACCATATTTTACATCCAAAGTCTGTAAGAATAAGGAGGAGGTACACCTTAGTGTTAGCTTTAGGAATGTGTTTAGTAAGATAAACCAGATATCGTTACAAAACATTATGGGTATTGTACTATATCATGCTACAAAGTCAACTGCAGAGACAAAAACAAGACAAGGCTTTGCCGCGTAAACCTGGAATCTGATTGACCCAAAATGTTAATTTTGTTGGAATGCAATTAAAAGAATACACCTGTCATCAGATAAATGTACCTTTAAACAGCAACACTAGCAACTTTGTCCAATTTGTTTGCAAAAAAAGCAAATTGACTCATTGCTGCATCAGTTCTGTTTTTTTGGTAATGTGTTTTACCCTCTGCAAAGAATTTACATTGCCAAGTGTGAATCAAGAACAAGGTTTTAAGTCTGACAGCCAAACCTTTCTACCACATTCATATGTATCCCTTTAAAATCAAATCCAAAACTGCTGAGACTAGGCCTTAAAATAACTGACATATTGTAATAGATACAGTATTTAGAATATTGTTTTCTTTTACAATGTTCTTTTTTTTGTATAGAATTACATTAATTATAGAATCTCTATGGCTGCAGGTCTCTGTTTATTAATAGGTTACCTGGTCTGCCATGCGTCCCCGTTCCACAGCTGCTGTTGCTAGGCTGTGGGTGGCCCCCGGGGGCCTGTCTGTGGAAGGGCTGCTGGAGGGGCCTGCCAGTTCTGGTGGGATGCTCTGGGATCGACTCTTCCTCCCACACAGTGTGCTGGGCCTGCTGCTCTGAGCATCAACACTGAACCCATGGGTCGTCACAGACATCTCCAGTGAAGTGGATCTCTGTCAGGACACAGAAACACGAAGGCAGACCGCCTCAGCACACTCTACTGTTGCTGACTGAGCATCATACAACACAGGTGCATCTATTCATGTCATAGCAACAGAGAGACAGTGCGGTGGTGGGAGGTGTGTGGCGGAACAACCTTCAGTATCACATGTACGCACGAAGGACGCCACTCAGAATCCATTCTGTGAGTTCTGCCTGTCTGATTAAAAACAACGCAATCGCTGCAAAGCCCATTCATTTCAGCGAAAGATGGCCCACACAACTGCTCACAACACCGTTATTCTACTGATAATGAAGGGCTTAGTTACAACACCAATTATCATATGTAAATCCACCATCAGAAGTGCGTTAGCTAGGCTCCTTTGAATAAGCGGCATTAGCACATCACAGATTAGACTCTCTTTCTGTCTCTCCTCCATTGGTCTCCTCCTCTCATCATCATTTCACTAATGTGAGTTTTCCAAAAAGCCCCCAGCAACTGTGTCCCTGTGCTAATGCAGCCATACGTCTGACAAAGCTCGAGCACCAGCCTGTGTCTCAGCACCCCTCCTCTTCCTCTCACCACTCCTCTTCCTCTCACCTCTCCTTCCCTCCCTTTTTTTCTCTGTCTTATTTTTCACAGCGCGCCACACACCATGGAGATTTAGACCAGCTGACACAGAGCATGTGCTCATAATTACCACTCGGTTAAAACACTTACCTGATCCGCACCCCGAGGAGAGGTGTGAAGGAGTCTAAATGTGGAGAAAAAAGCTATAATCCTCTTCTAGAGGAAGAGGGAGCGAGACAGAAGACAGGGATGTATCTGAGAGAAGTGTACCCAGAGCTGAAATCAACCTCCCAGCTCCACCAATTCCCCAAGTGTCTCATTATTACCAGGTTAAGTACGTATGTGGCTGTGCCCAAGCGCTTTTTCTTCTCACTTTCACTCACTGTGTCTTGGCAAGGCGGAAATCATGTGCCTCTGTTGTTGTAATCATGCAGGAGGAACATTTTTGATCAGTGATCATTCGGTTGCTCAATCCCTGCTACCAAGGGTACTAATAATAAACAGTAGAATCTTTTTTTAGCTTTACTGCAATGCTGCACTTAAGTCTTTTTATATATTTCAGCATAGCTGGTGCTTTGATTGTGTTAGTGTGCCTCTTTCTTAAGCATAGTCCCTTCTTCAAATGGAAGCCAGTCAGGTTTCTGTAGCACCATCTGTTTTCAGGGCAGCTGTCAACCACTGTGACTGATAATTTGGGGTAAACAAAGTTATTGCCAGAATTTTTTCAATATCCGCTGTATGTAGATATTGAGACAGGAAATACTGCTGTCAGCCTGGGTTTAAGACTTGCTATCACGCAAAGCTCCCTGCGGTACAATGTGCTTTGAGCTTCAATTATAACACCATGAAACTAATTTACTGTATCCAGCCTTCCCTCAACCCATTGGCTTTTTATTCTGCCATAATGCACAACCGAAGTGAAACAATGGCTGTACCTTGAAGTATTCTCTTCAGGACAGGTGTGTGACCTGTGGTTTGTGTGTGCGTGTATGTGTGCTTGGCCAGAAGCGAGGCAGGGCTGAGGCATGTGTGCTACTGTTAGTCTGAGAGGTGTTTGTGAGCAAGACCGTGTGTTTTGACACCTCTCAGCTCAGAGTGTGTGGTGAGGTCTATAAGGCCATAGAGAATGAGGAGGGACAAGTGTGACAACTGGGGAGTCAACAGAGTGAAAGAATAATTAGGCTGTGGGACCTATATAACTCTCTGGTCAACAGACAACAATGGGGGAACTCCAACGTGGGCCAAAAGTGCACTATCGCTGAGCAAACATGGACAGCTTTACTAAGTTGATATGGTTGTTTTGGTCAACTCACCCTGCCATCTCTGCAGTCTCTGGATGGCTGTGTAGTCCTGGCCTCCTGCTGCTCTTCCTCCTGCTGCTCCACTGTCAGTTCGGCCACTAGGGGAGACAGGAGCTGCTGCTGTTGCTGCTGCAGCTCCTGCTGGATCCCGTCTGTCAGCACCTCTCTGTCCACGCCTGTCTGTACATGTGTCTTCTCCCTGCTCCCCTCCTGGATCTGCTCTGTCAACACCTCTCTGTCCACAGCTGGCTGCCCAGGAGTCTGCTCTCTCTCTCTGCTGGCCTGCTGGCCCTGGCCTTCCCTGGCCCCATCTGTGGCTGGCTGTGCATGAGTTTCAGGAAGTGGCTGAATCTGAGGCTGGTAGAGGGCTGTGGCTGGGGACTGAAGTCCAAGACCTCTACTGTTGGAGCTGGAGCTGAGCAAGTCTGGGTCAGCAGCCGGGAGATGCTCTTGCTGTTGGGGACACTGCATGGAGGAGGGCACCACAGCTGGTGGACCTGGAGGACTGTCAGGGCCCCAGCACCTCAGCAGCTGACTCTGGTGCAGGGCCAGGGAGGGAGAGCTGAGGGTGGACTGAGCACACCTGGCGGAGTAGGGGTTGGGTTCCCGCTGGGTCTTGTCCAGCTGCACAGCTGGCTGTGGGGGTATGCAGTGGAGGCAGCACATCTGGGGCTGACAGCAGGCCTGGAAGGCACAGCTCTGCTCCCGCCCTCCATGGCACACAGATGGCAGGGACAAGCAGGTGATAGGCTGGGGCCTCAGGATGCTGGGGAAGGCCACACCCTCAGAGTAGGAGCGATTTCCCCCCTCGGCAGTGAGCTGACCTAGAACAACAGAGATATTTGTAGTTTAGGAATAAGTCCAGGTCTCCAGTAGGACGGCATTAAATGCAACACTTTCAATAATTACATACAACTAGTTTACAACCAGTCACTGCAGCCAAGCTACTGCAGCCAAGTCCTTTAAGCCTTAGTTTACCCAAAGTTGAGATCTGCTTAGTCCAGTAGCTGGCATCCCAGTTGAACTTGATCTTCACAGGGAGCCAGGCGTCTGAGTGTAGTGGGGGTTCAAGCAGGCGCTGCATCTGGAGAGAAATCTAAAGGAGGACAGGCGTAATGTAAAAGGCCAAATTACCTTTTTCCATAATCAACTCCCAAAATGTTTTATTTCTCTGTTTTTAAATGAGACTAGAAAATGACCTTGCATTTTACAAGCGGCAAAAAAAATGGCCTTGGTTTTGACCCGCAAGTCCACCCTTCTGTCCCTTCGGACCTACCAGCTCCCTGCTGAGGAGCAGTGGGTTCTTGAGGTGGTGGGCCGTTGCCCAGCTGATGAAGTTCTGCACGTGGTCCAGCTGGCTGCACATCTCTATCGCCCCCTGCAGCTGGTCCTCCAGACGCCGCTGGAAGTCCTCCGAGATCTTCTACACACACACACACACACACACACACAGAGGCAGACAGAAACATGCTCACGTGTAATTGCTGACACAGAGGGAGTGAATTACAGATGGAAAGAGAGGGGCTAATCAATGGCTTGTTTTTCGCCGGATTTCATTCCTAAGATCCCTGCTTTTTTGACAGATCATTATTGCCTCTCCATTGTGAGCGGTCAGAACTGATTAGATAATGTTGGGAGCGCTCCTGATTGGGAACATGTACATTCATGGTCAGCTAGACACTGGAGATGAATGCCCCTGGAAACATTGAGACTGAGGGGAGAGAGAGAGAGAGTCATTACCTCCAGTTGCTCTATTAATAGGTTGGCCCGTTTGTTCAGCTCATTCATCATAATCATCTTTGCCATTTTAATCTGGTTCTCAGCCTTCCTCTGCGTGATCTTTACACCGTGCAGCCTGAGAGGAACACAGAGAAAGTGACATTCTGATTACTGACAGAGAAACCAAAACAGTTGATGGATTGTGGTGTATAAGTGCTTTATTGCACTTGGATGCTTTACATATGTTAGATGGGTATTTCATTCAGAGTTGGAGAGTGTATTGTATATGATCTTTGAGAGGACATATACATGTCGTCAACATTGCTCTGGTAAATTTGAGCCAGGTTTCTGAGACCACCAGCTGTTGGCTTTATGAGATCAGTGTATACTCCTGATCATTCTACACATCTGTCATTAATGTGTTGTACAAGCAGAGCTTACCTGTCCTCTATATGTTTGGCTGTGCTCTCCACTGCAGACCTCCTCTCCTCCACCTGAGCCATCAGGCTCTCAAACTGCCACTGTTGGTCCTGCAGGGCCTTTCCAATGTGTACCAGCCTGAGGGCAAACAGATATCACAGTGGGTCAAATAATACAATAGAAACACCACTTAACCTCACCACTTTACACCCTTTCATTTCAAGCATCTCCTTGAGGGATAGTTACTGTATGACGTTAGGGACTATTGGGACCACTAATGCGCTGCAAAATCACAGGCAACAGGGCAATGTATCATATGGACTGAATTAGAATTAGGTAGGTTGAAGATATGCACCAGACACAATGCAGGAGGTTTTTAACCTGCTGTTAGCTCCTCACTGTAATGCCCTTGTGCCGTGTCTAAGGACTGACCTGTGGTTCTTGTGGGCGGACAGGTGACAGCTGCTGCAGCACATGAGGTCACAGGACTCGCAGAAAAGCTCCAAGGGCTCTTGTCTGTGAGAGTGGCACATGAGGAGGGGGCGGCCACACAAGCCAGGGCCTGCCGGGCAGAGGGGGGGAGCATAGCATTACCACAGAGAAGGACTAAACAAGCAATTCACACGTACAGCTAAAGGTATTGGGAGGAATTGGTGCTGTACATTTATTTGCTAAATGCACAAAGATATATCATGCAAAGAAATGTTCAAGGACACATCATGTAAACAAAAGCGGCCTACTAAAAGGCAACTGCATAACATTCATGTCTGGCAGCACACAGTTTATGTACATCAACATTTTATTCTATTTTTAAATCAATCTACAAGACAAACTACTATTTTGCTGAATGTTTCCTGTTGTGTTTTGTTTAATTTAGTTTCAAATGTTATCTGCAATCTCCCTCTACTCTATTGTAGAGTTGGAAAATACATTGAATCTGATATTGGCCTCAAGTTAACATGCATTACATGAGTCATTCAGTATCATCATCATTCCAAAACTATTTTAGGCTGGGGAAATATGGCATCCTTTAAATCTAGTAAATATTTCTGGGCTTAAATAATGGGTAGACAGATGGAAAATAGGGCAGAGAGAGAAGGTCTTTGATCGGAGAAATGAAAGACCAGTGCCAATCTAGATTAATAACTTAGTTCGGTTGGCTTTTGAAGAATCAAACAAAACCTTCACACCACAGGATGTAGACAGTAACAAATGCAGCTAGAGAACAAATTACTTTCATGTGTGCATGCATAAACGGCCATGTTTTAAAAAATAAATGCAGCATTAGTCATTTGATTTGCAATGTAATGAGAGTTCCTACTCTATGCAAATTATCTATATAAATAGCTGGAAATTTGATTCTTATGCAGTATATATGAGACTTCCTGCCCAAAGTTATCACTTCCTCACACTAAGGTTGTATCCCAATTAGCACCTGTTCCCTATAGGGCTCTGGCCAAAAGTAGTGCACTATGTAATAATAGGGTATCATTTGGAACGAAGTCCAAGCAATCACCAAGTGGCATTAGATTATTTACTTCCAAACTGGACCCAAATTGACTGAAGCCTTTAATTGACTTTTGAGAACAATAACAACCAATTGTTGTATCCTGATGCTGGTGTTGATTTCCCCTCTTGGGTAATGATTGTGTCATGAAACTGTGTGCAGTGCACTCGGAGCAGGCCTAAGCATTGTTATGAGGGGTTGACTGAGAAGACTGGGTGATGTTCAGATGGCTATCCACTGTACACATTAAAGTTGGTCCTATGTCTATACTCTGGGGTGATGCAGAAGGTTTTCCCACAGTCACAGACACACACGCATGCACAAACGTACACACACACAAACACACACACACACACAAACGCACACACACACACAAACGCGCACACCAGAAGGGGCAGGAAACAGATCACAACGTGATAGAGACCACAGGGTCACGATGAGTAAACACAGCCCCCAACAATACACAGAACTGCTGCTACATACACACACACACACACACACACACACACACACACAGCTAAGCATGGCCCTAGTTAGTACAGTCAACTAAACACTGACTCAACAGAACAGTAAAGCGCTCAACTCAACCCTATAACATAACAATCACATCACAGTTCATACTGCAAACTGCTGCACACAGGCCCACAGAGCCTGACTAAAGTCTCAGCTGAACATAGCTATCTGCTGAACACAACCCTACTGCACTCTGCTGGACACACCACTCCAATGAGCAGTGCCTTTTGCACAATGCTCTCCACACGGCCTACTGTACACTGCATAGCACAGCCCCGGTGCTAAGTGCTGAGTGACCACATCCTGCCTGCAGAGCTACGCTTTCTCACCCGCAACACTTCAAACTGATGTTCTCACCAAAACACAAAAACAAAACACTGACACACTAAGACAGCAACACTTAGAGGTGGCAATAGAGGTGAGATGTGATCACAGAGTTACAGTATGACTTTGCCTTTTAGCATCCAAGAGTAGAGACCTAGAAACATACTTTCAGCATCCACAAAATATATAACACTGTTGCTACAAAAATAGTATCATTCTCAGAGTTCACTTTCTGAATGTGGGCCACATGATAAAAGGAATTGTAATACATACGGGTCTGCAGTAACCATTACTGTACCACCAACCAGTAAAGGCTGCATGCATAATTCATCACAATCATTCCTACTGAGACCAGATTAACAAACAGACATGGGAAAAGTTGAAACAAAGAAACACAAACAGGTCTGATGACGACCCCGGGGAAACGAAGCCCATCTCCATCCAACCGGCCAGAGACACTCAGATGTGGAGACTGGAGAGGCAGTGAGGGATGGGAGAACCTGTCTGGGACAGAGAGATGCTTGCCTGGTTCGGGTGGAGGCAGGGAGCTGGGGGCCATCTGGTCCCTCTGGTGCAGGTCGACACATTGGGTAGTGGGCTTCTGGTGTTGGTGCAGGTCTGAGCACTGAGGGGTGGCTTTCTGGTGCTGGTGCATGTCTGTACACTGGTAGCACAGCCACTTGTTGCAGAATGTACACAGGCTCTGGGCTAGCCTGGGCTCTGGGCACTCTGCGCAACGCTGCCACAGACAAGAGAAGACCAGTCATATATTGACACACACCAAGCACGCACGCACACACACAAGCACACACACAAAACAACAAGGTCGTCTGATATAAAGATGGGGTGACATATGTCAGAAGTATTAGTGTTACCTCCCTCTGTACTTTGGGCTAAATCACACTCCTCAGAGCGGTTACTTGTGTCGATGCTCACACATTCTGAGCTATTCCCAGAGAATGTCAGATGCATTCGATCAAGTTCCTCAAAATGAAGCCATGTTGAGAGTCACAGACACAAGCTGCTCAACCAGCTGATTCATTTCCCTTTTAATGCAGCTTAAAGACAACTCGTAGCACAGAATGAAGTGCACATTCAAATCAAATGTACTGAAATCACAAATCAAAATACAGCTGCAACAATATCACAAAAAAGGTCATACTGAAGTCATGCCAATTCCACAGGATGATCCTTTCTTCTTTTAGAACGTGTTGTGTATCTCTTCATCCTCATCACATTACAGTTAACAGTTAACATTATCCCCTCAGAGTTATTTGGAAAATAATTCATATTCACTTCGTTAGAAATACACTGAAGCACATCAAAGACTTGAGAGGGTCTGAATACCCTCGGGCTAAGACAGCAAATAATAAGTCCACGCATATACATTCATTCTATTTCTTCAATTGCCTCTACACACAGAGGCACAAACAATAGTAGAATAGAAAATCTACTTGTGGGGAAAAAAGAGAGTTGAGGTAATGTCAGCCGTGTCATAGGAATGTTAATAGAACGTTGAACGCCTTACCTTCTCCATGTCAGCAGTGGGTTAATGTGTCCTCTGGTGAACGGTAGAGCTGGTACCCAGCAGAGCTGCTCTCG
Source organism: Oncorhynchus tshawytscha (assembly GCF_018296145.1). Lineage (NCBI taxonomy): Eukaryota > Metazoa > Chordata > Actinopteri > Salmoniformes > Salmonidae > Oncorhynchus > Oncorhynchus tshawytscha. The sequence goes on from NC_056432.1 coordinate 70,901,487, forward strand.
CTGTGGGAGGGAGAGGACAGCACAGTCTGACGCTCACACACAGCACAGCAGCACTCACACTGAAGCTTTTACCTGCGGCAGGAAGCAGCGTGCACCGAGAGGTGGCCCCAGAGAATACGGCTTACATGACAGCCTGCGTGCTGAGCTCTCCTCTCCTCTCCTCGCCTGGTTCATCTGTGTGTAGGACTCCTAACAGAACAGAAGGAGAGGAGTGTCAAATTAAAATCCATCCTCTCTATCACACAAAAAAACATAATCCTTTTTCTTAAATAAGCCTGTGCATAATAATTGGGAATTAGGGAGATACGATAATTATTTTTTTTCTAGGACGAAATATCCCCGGAAGCCCTTCCCAAAATGGAAGGAGAGGCCGAATGACCTACAATGTTAGAGGGAATAGTAAGCACTGCAAACGGGAGTGGAGCAGCCTGGGATGGGATGGGCTGTGGTGGGCTGGGTTGTGGTGGGCTGCTGGTGACCTCCTTCTACATCCCTGTATCAGCACAAGGAGGGGACAGGTCCCTCTGGAGCTACACATGCTCACGTAGCACACCATAACCGGGTCAGGCTCTGATGAGCACCAGACGGGAGTAGGAAACACTCCTGCTTTATCTTTATCACAGTATTGCAGAAGAGAAGGAATGGCACACTGCAAGGAAACAAAACTAACTTCATGGCTGGAAAGACAATCCATATACAGTACTGGAGAGGAGGATCATGTTGTAACTGTCTTAAAATGCATCAGCAAAAAGTGACACTATTAGAAGGGGGATATGACTCCTCCCATTGCTGTAATGCTGAAAGAGTTGTGGCAAAGAGTAGTAAGACACCCACACTATGCGAAATCAAGATCAAAACACCATCATTGCTGCTGCTCTGAGTCTGCCTAACACCAACCCCTGCAGTCTGACCTACAAATCTGACAACTTTCTCATCCTCTGGTGCTTCACAGGGGAGCTAAAAACCATCCCATTCCCCATTGTGTGCTCAAAGACCCACTTTAAAACACAATTAGTCAAACCTAGCGGACCCCGCCTCTTGTTCACTCAGCTCTCCTGCTTTTTAAACCCCCCTCCTTCCCTTTCATACTCCCCATTTTGCTTTTAAACCAGAAAGGTGTAGCACTATACCTCTCTGTGAGGGACAGCTCTCCTGCCCTGCTAAGTGAGGTTGGTACTGGATAAAAGGCAGCCTGAAAGCATGACATCTCTAGAGATGTCACAATAATAGAAACTTCACTGGTGATGTCTCCCCTGAAAGCACACCTATGTAACATCCATTAACACTGAGGTGATGGGATCCAAGTGAATAACCACTCCAATGTCACTTCCCTGATCAGACAATTATCTACATAGTGACTGTAAATATTCATAACTTCTCTGGCCAAATTCATCAACCATTCCCTGTACTGTACACTGTAATGGAAAACTGTATCATTTGGGGTATTATCAATACTCTGAAACGTTTTACTGCAGCATACTGTAAATTTTGGTGCATTGTGGGAATATATTGTGGGCGGGGAAAGAACTGCTGTATTTCTAATGGTACTGTAATTGCACCCCACAGAATACAGTACCATATCTTTGGAGCACCAAAAATCTTTTGACCACTAGTGGGTGAATGGTATTGTTGTTTCTGGCTCATTAACATACACTATATATACAAAAGTATGTGGACTCCCCCTCAAATTAGTGGATTTGGCTATTTCAGCCACACCCTTTGCTGTGAGGTGTATAGAATTGAGCACACCGCCATGCAATCTCCATAGACAAACATTGGCAGTAGAATGGCCTTACTGAAGAGCTCAGTGACTTTAAACGTGGCACTGTCATAGGATGCCACCTTTCCAACAAGTCAGTTCGTCAAATTTCTGCCCTGTTAGAGCTGCCCCGGTCAACTGTAAGGGCTGTTTTTGTGAATTGGAAAGGTCTAGGAGCAACAATGGCACAGCCGCGAAGTGGTAGGCCACATAAGCTCACAGAACGGAACAGCTGATGCTGAAGCACGCAGCGCATAAAAATCATCTGTCCTCGGTTGCAACACTCACTACCGAGTTACAAACTGCCTTTGGAAGCAATGTCAGCATAATAACTGTTTGTAAGGAGCTTCATGAAATGGGTTTCCATGGTCGAGCAGCCGCACACAAGCCTAAGATCACCATGCGCAATGACGGCTGGAGTGGGGTAAAGATCGACGCCATTGGACTCTGGAGCAGTGGAAAGGCATTCTCTGAAGTGATGAATCACGCTTCACCATCTGGCAGTCTGGGTTTGGCGGATGCCAGGAGAACGCTACCTGCCTGAATGCATAGTGCCAAATGTAAAGTTTGGTGGAGGAATAATGGTCTGGGGCTGTTTTTCATGGTTCGGGCTAGGCCCCTTATTTCCAGTGAAAGGAAATCTTAACGCTACAGCATACAATGAGGTTCTAGACAATTCTTTGCTTCCAACTTTGTGGCAACAGTTTGGGAAGGCCCTTTCTTGTTTAAGCATGACAATGCCCCTGTGCACAAAAGGAGGTCCATACAGAAATGGTTTGTCTCGATCGGTGTGGAAAAACTTGACTATCGAACACCTTTGGGATGAATTGGAATGCTGAATGCGAGCCAGACCTAATCACCCAACATCAATGCTTGACCTCACTAACGCTCTTGTGGCTGAATGGAAGCAAGACCACGCAGCAATTTTCCAACATCTAGTGTAAAGCCTGCCCAGAAGAGTGGAGGCAGTTATAGCAGAAAAGGGCGGACCAACTCCATATTAATGCCCATGATTTTGGAATGAGATGTTCGACGAGCAGGTGTCCATATACTTCTGGTCATGTAGTGTATATATCAATGGAGGCTGATGAGGGGAGGACGGCTCAAAATGATGGCTGGAACGGAGTGAATGTAATGGCATCAAACACATGGAAAATATGTGTTTGATGTATTTGATACCATTCCACTTAATCCATGAGCCTGTCCTCCCCAATTAAGGCGCCACCAGCCTGCTGTGGTACAAGGTATATATACCGTTGAAGTCAGAAGCTTACATTCACTTAGGTTGGAGTCATTAAAACTCGTTTTTTAACCACTCCACAAATTTCTTGTTAACAAACTATAGTTTTGGCAAGTCGGTTAGGAAATCTACCTTGTGCATGACATAAGTAATTTTCCCAACAATTTACAGACAGATTATTTCACTTATAACTCACTGTATCACAATTCCAGTGGGTCAGAAGTTTACATACACTAAGTTGACTGTGCCTGTAAACAGCTTGGAAAATTCCAGAAAAGTATGTCATGGCTTTAGAAGCATCTGATGGGCTAATTGACATAATTTGAGTCAACCTGTGGATGTATTTCAAGGCCTACCTTCAAACTCAGTGCCTCTTTGCTTGACATCATGGAAAAATCAAAAGATATCATAAGAAATCAGACAAGACCTCAGAAAAAACATTGTAGACATCCACAAGTCTAGATCATCCTTGGGAGCAATGTCCAAATGTCTGAAGGTACCACATTAACTTGTACAAACAATAGTACGCAGGTTTAAACACCATGGGACCACGCAGCCATCATACGGCTCATGGAAGGAGACGCGTTCTGTCTCCCAGAGATGAACATACTTTGGTGCGAAAAGTGCAAATCAATCCCAGAACAGCAAAGAACCTTGTGAAGATGCTGGAGGAAACAGGTACAAAAGTATCTATATCCACAGAAAAACGAGTCCTATATCGACATAACCTGAAAGGCCACTCAGCAAGGAAGAAGCCACTGATCCAAAACCGCCATAAAAAAGCCAGACTACAGTTTGCAACTGCACATGGAGACAAAGATCATACTTTTTGGAGAAATGTCCTCTGGTCTGATGAAACAAAAATAGAACTGTTTGGCCATAATGACCATCATTATGTTTGGAGGAAAAAGGGGGAGGCTTGCAAGCCGAAGAACAGCATCCCAACCGTGAAGCACGGGGGTGGCAGCATCATGGTGTGGAAGTGCTTTGCTGCAGGAGGGACTAGTGCACATCACAAAATAGATGGCATCATGAGGAAAGAAAATGATGTGGATACATTGAAGCAACATCTCAAGACATCAGTCAGGGAGTTAAAGCTTGCTCGCAAATGGGTCTTCCAAATGGACAATGACCCCAAGCATTCTTCCAAAGTTGTGGCAAAATGGCTTAAGCACAACAAAGTCAAGGTATTGGAGTGGCCTTCATAAAGCCCTGACCTCAATCCTATAGAAAATGTGTGGGCAGAACTGAAACAGCGTGTGTGAGCAAGGAGGCCACAAACCTGACTCAGTTACACCAGCTCTGTCAGGAGGAATGGGCCACAATTCGCCCAATTTATTGTGGGAAGCTTGTGGAAAGCTACCAGAAACATTTGACCCAAGTTAAACAATTTAAAGGCAATGCTACCAAATACTAATTGAGTGTATGTAAACTTCTGACCCACTGGGAATGTGATGAAAGAAATAAAGACTGAAATAAATAATTCTCTCTACTATTATTCTGGCATTTCACATTCTTAAAATAAAGTGGTGATCCTAACTGACCTAAAACAGAGAATTTTTACTAGGATTAAATGTCAGGAATTGTGAAAAACTGAGCTTAAATATATTTGCCTAAGGTGTATGGAAACTTCCGACTTCAACTGTAACTGTAGATAAATACCTTCTCATTATGTAGTAACAATAGACTTTCATATGAACACTGAGAGATGAATACTGCATCATCATCACTGATATCAAAATTATGCATTCACATCAGTTAAATGGATTCATTAAATTATTATTGTTCGCCCTCTGTCCACATACTTTTGGTGATGTGGTGTATTTTGAGGCATGCCTTGTCATAGGCTATATTGGTTGCACACATGAGTGAGAAGGGTACTAATTTAACTCCTTATAGTGCCCCATCAATTTGTATAGGGGACAGATTGGAGTGGCAGCAAGTCCAAAACCTTAAATGGTTGAGCATTTTGCCATGTCCTTTTGGTCTGTTTGGCCCTGTAGTCACTGCCAGTTTGGAAGCCTTTGTTAAAGGCCTCTAGAAGTGTAAGTGATATAAAACACAAAATATTCATGAATATACTGTAATGTGTAAACACTTTACCTAGCAGCCAACCTGTTTGCAATCTCTTGTAATTACTGTATAATACTGTGAAATACAAACCCCTCCCTCAATTCATTTCATTCATTATTTTTCGATTACGGTAGCATTTACTTTTTTACAGTATTCTTTTTACAGTACATTTTATGGTATTGTACTGTGTGTCATTACACATTACTTGCTATGATACTGTATATTACAGTACAATACTGTTATATGAAATACAGAACTTTACTTGCCTCTGAGCTGCCTGTACACTACTGTCAAATCCACAGCAACCCATTTAAAGTGTATTTAAGTCCATAACTCATTACATAGCCTACAGGAGAAAAATGTGTTCAATACTCTTCCTTGGAATCTGCCTTGGGGTACAGATGTATCCGTATTGAATTAATGATAATAGCATATAAAAAAATCATAAAAGATATGCATAATTTAAATCATTTGAGCACTCTCCTCACTGAAGGTAGTCTTGTGGTCCTCTGTTCAAAATCAGGCATAGTGAATCTATGTACACAGTGAAACAGTGCCTTCAGAGAGAATTCATACCCCTTGACTTATTTCACATTTTGTTGTGTTACTGTCTGAATTCAAAATGGATTAAATAGATTTTTTCTCTCATCCATCTACACACAATACCCCATAATGACAAAGTGAAAACATTGCAAATGTATTGAAAATGAAATACATAAATATCTAATTAACATAAGTATTCACACCCCTGAGTCAATACTTTGTAGAAGCACATTTAGCAGTGATTACAGCTGTGAGCCTTTCTGGGTAAGTCTCTAAGAGTTTTCCACAACTGGATTGGGCAATATTTTCCCATTACTCTTTTTAAAATTATTTAAGCTCTGTCAAACTGGTTGTTGATCATTGCCAGACAACCATTTTCAGGTGTTGCCAAAGACTTTCAAGTAGATTTCAGTCAGAACTGTAACTTGAGGGCCCTCGGAGGTGAGGGCCCTCGGAGTGTGGTGTCAGGAAAATAACCTCACACTCAACGTCAACAAAACTAAGGAGATGATTGTGGACTTCAGGAAACAGCAGAGGGAACACCCCCCCATCCACATCGATGGAACAGTAGTGGAGAGGGTAGCAAGTTTTAAGTTCCTCGGCATACACATCACAGACAAACTGAATTGGTCCACTCACACAGACAGCATCGTGAGGAAGGCGCAGCAGCGCCTCTTCAACCTCAGGAGGCTGAAGAAATTCGGCTTGTCACCAAAAGCACTCACAAACTTCTACAGATGCACAATCGAGAGCATCCTGGCGGGCTGTATCACCGCCTGGTATGGCAACTGCACCGCCCTCAACCGTAAGGCTCTCCAGAGGGTAGTGAGGTCTGCACAACGCATCACCGGGGGCAAACTACCTGCCCTCCAGGACACCTACACCACCCGATGCTACAGGAAGGCCATAAAGATCATCAAGGACATCAACCACCCGAGCCACTGCCTGTTCACCCCGCTGTCATCCAGAAGGCGAGGTCAGTACAGGTGCATCAAAGCTGGGACCGAGAGACTGAAAAACAGCTTCTATCTCAAGGCCATCAGACTGTTAAACAGCCACCACTAACATTGAGTGGCTACTGCCAACACACTGTCAATGACACTGACTCTACTCCAGCCACTTTAATCATGGGAATCGATGGGAAATGATGTAAATATATCACTAGCCACTTTAAACAATGCTACCTTATATAATGTTACTTACCCTACATTGTTCATCTCATATGCATACGTTGATACTGTACTCTATATCATCGACTGCATCCTTATGTAATACATGTATCACTAGCCACTTTAACTATGCCACTTGGTTTACATACTTATCTCATATGTATATACTGTACTCGATATCATCTACTGTATCTTGCCTATGCTGCTCTGTACCATCACTCATTCATATATCCTTATGTACATATTCTTTATCCCCTTACACTGTGTATGACAGTAGTTTTTTTTGGAATTGTTAGTTAGATTACTTGCTCGTTATTACTGCATTGTCGGAACTAGAAGCACAAGCATTTCGCTACACTCGCATTAACATCTGCTAACCATGTGTATGTGACAAATAAAATTTGATTTGATTTGAACTTGGCCACTTAAGAACATTCACTGTCTTCTTGGTAAGCAACTCCAGTGTAGCCTTGTGTTTTAGGTTATTATCCTGCTGAAAGGTGAATTAATCTCCCTGTGTCTGGTGTAAAGCAGACTGAACCAGGTTTTCCTCTAGGATTTTGCCTTTTGGTCTATTTCTTTTGTAACCCCAGTCCTTAACAATTACAAGCATACCCGTAACGTTATGCAGCCACCACTATGCTTGAAATATGGACAGTGGTACTCAGTAATGTGTTATATTGGATTTGCCCCAAACATAACATTTTGTAGTTACTCCACAATACTAACCTAAATTACAGAGTGAAAAGAAGGAAGCCTTTACATAATAATAATATTCAAAAACATGCATCCTGTTTGCAACAAGGCAATAAAGTAATACTGCAAAGCATTTGGGAATGCAATTAACTTTATGTCCTGAATCAATGTTGTTGATCCATCCTCAGTTGTCTCTTATTGTAGCCATTAAACTCTGTAACTGTTTTAAAGTCACCATTGACTTCATGGTGAAATCCCTGAGCGGTTTCCTTCCTCTCCAGCAACTGAGTTAGGAAGGACACTTGTATTATTTGAGTGACTAAGTGTGTTGATACACCATCCAAAGTGTAATTAATATCTTCACCATGCTCAAAGGGATATTTTTTATTTTTTATTTCACCTTTATTTAACCAGGTAGGCTAGTTGAGAACAAGTTCTCATTTGCAACTGCGACCTGGCCAAGATAAAGCAAAGCAGTGTGAACAGACAACACAGAGTTACACATGGAGTAAACAATTAACAAGTCGATAACACAGTAGAAAAAAAAGGGGAGTCTATATACATTGTGTGCAAAAGGCATGAGGAGGTAGGCGAATAATTACAATTTTGCAGATTAATAACACTGGAGTGAATAAATGATCAGATGGTCATGTACAGGTAGAGATATTGGTGTGCAAAAGAGCAGAAAAGTAAATAAATAAAAACAGTATGGGGATGAGGTAGGTAAAAATGGGTGGGCTATTTACCGATAGACTATGTACAGCTGCAGCGATCGGTTAACTGCTCAGACAGCAGATGTTTGAAGTTGATGAGGGAGATAAAAGTCTCCAACTTCAGCGATTTTTGCAATTCGTTCCAGTCACAGGCAGCAGAGAACTGGAACGAAAGGCGGCCAAATGAGGTGTTGGCTTTAGGGATGATCAGTGAGATACACCTGCTGGAGCGCGTGCTACGGATGGGTGTTGCCATCGTGACCAGTGAACTGAGATAAGGCGGAGCTTTACTACTGTAAATCGCCCGCAGCAAGAGCAACATCATTGATATATACAGAGAAAAGAGTCGGCCCGAGAATTGAACCCTGTGGCACCCCCATAGAGACTGCCAGAGGACCGGACAGCATGCCCTCCGATTTGACACACTGAACTCTGTCTGCAAAGTAATTGGTGAACCAGGCAAGGCAGTCATCCGAAAAACCGAGGCTACTGAGTCTGCCGATAAGAATATGGTGATTGACAGAGTCGAACGCCTTGGCAAGGTCGATGAAGACGGCTGCACAGTACTGTCTTTTATCGATGACGGTTATGATATCGTTTAGTACCTTGAGCGTGGCTGAGGTGCACCCGTGACCGGCTCGGAAACCCGATTGCACAGCGGAGAAGGTACGGTGGGATTCGAGATGGTCAGTGACCTGTTTGTTGACTTGGCTTTCGAAGACCTTAGATAGGCAGGGCAGGATGGATATAGGTCTGTAACAGTTTGGGTCCAGGGTGTCTCCCCCTTTGAAGAGGGGGATGACTGCGGCAGCTTTCCAATCCTTGGGGATCTCAGACGATATTGAAGAGAGGTTGAACAGGCTGGTAATAGGGGTTGCGACAATGGCGGCGGATAGTTTCAGAAATAGAGGGTCCAGATTGTCAAGCCCAGCTGATTTGTACGGGTCCAGGTTTTGCAGCTCTTTCAGAACATCTGCTATCTGGATTTGGGTAAAGGAGAACCTGGAGAGGTTTGTTTAATGTCTGTTTAGTTTTAATACCCATCTACCAATAGGTGCCCTTCTTTGCGAGGCATTGAAAAACCTCCCTGGTCTTTGTGGTTGAATCTGTGTTTGAAATTCACTGCTCGACTGAAGGACCTTACAGATAATTGTATGTGTGGGGTACAGAAATGAGGGAGTCATTAAGAAATCATGCAACTTATTATGTGACTTATTTAGGTTTGCCATAACAAAGGGGTTGAATACTTATTGACTCAATGCATTTCATCTTTTCATTTTTTATTAATTTGTAAAATTTTCTAAAACCATAATTCCACTTTCACATTATAGGGTATTATGTGTAGGCTACTGACAAACAAATCTAAATGTAATCCATTTTCAATTCAGGCTGTAACACAAAACAATTAGGAAAAAAGTCAAGGAGTGTATATACTTTCTGAAGGCACTGTATGTATCTGAATGTGTTTAGGCTACTTTTCTTTACATTATGACCCCTAATCCTGATGCACCATCCATGTATTGGGTCTTTTCTATTGAGTGATGATGAGTGCTGAGGGGGCTCTCTGAGAGCTGCTATATGTTTCCTGAAGAGAAGGAATGTGAGCACCACTCCCTGGCTGTCTGTCAATAACAGCTTTATAGCAGTGCAACACCTCCCTGTGTTTCACTAACACCTCCCTGGAATTATTATTATTTTTGTTTTATTTAACCTTTATTTAACTAGGCAAGTCAGTTAAGAACAAATTCTTATTTACAATGACGGCCTACTTTTAAAGCCTCCCCCGGTCTAAACTCTCCCCTAACCCGGACAGCGCTGGGCCAATTGTGCGCCTCCCTATGGGACACCCGATCACAGCCGGTTGTAATACAACCGAGATTGAACGCGGGTCTGTTGTGGTGCCTCTTGCACTGCGATGCAGTACCTTAGACCTCTGTGCCATTCGGGAGGCACTGTATGCTCCGGGGACTACACACTTCCCAGCTTGTTCATGTTTCTGATGGCAATAAGAGCTATAATATGTGGATTTGCAGGTATGAATTGCAAGGCATTTCTCTTTTTATGAAATTGCATAATTATCTTTTAAACCTCCCAATATGGTATAAATGTGTAGGGAAATGATTGTATTATTGCTCTATCTTATACAGATCGGCCACACTGACACTTAACAGAGGTCAATGTCACTCACTGATAACCTGTCATTGTCATCATGTATATCAATTGTGTACTGAACCTGATCAATGAATGCAAACGTGGTTGCTGTTGTTTCAGCCATAAAATATCAAGTTGTTAAAAGTAAAACAAGTTATGATACATGGCTGGGCTATCATTCCAGTAGGATATGTGCAAATATCTGATTTTCATCATGATAGACAAAGAGCAGGTGAATCAATGACTTTAAAATTAGACAGATAGATTGTGTAACATAATCTAGTCTAATTATACTGACGCATTCTCTGCCGTAATCAAAATATAATGGTAACCTAACTGGTATCGATTTGTTGTTTAAATGACATTGCTGAAATCTTGGCTCACATACAGTATCGGAGGATGCGCATAATTTGAGCTACTCAATAGTCAACAGAGCCGCACCTAAATCCATTCGATTATTTACGCATGTATTTAAGCTGTCCAAAAGATCATGCATTACAATATCGTTTTTAAGATACAAAACACAATAGTTGCTCATAACATACCTCAAACGCAATAACTTTCGCTTTGGCAGTGCGTCCACAAGGTTCAGTCAGACAATATCAACTACCGTTATGTGATGACAATTGCTTTCAGTGTCAGTGCGCACGTAGTGTACTAGGACGGGCTACATTATTATTATGACCATGTTTACGAATTTGAATTGGACTGTAGGCTACTGGTATATTCACTGCGATACAGAATATGCTCACCTAAGCCTACCCTACGATAGTGAAGGGCTGTCACAAGTCAAGTATGGCCAAAGCTTGTGGTTTTTACCTTAACCTGATCATCACCGTATACGGCAGACTATCCCCTCTCGATCCATTAGATGTCGCTCGTTTGTCCAGCTCAAATATTTTGGAGTTACAAAGTCTCGTGTTTGATCGTGAGATTTACACGCGTTTATTTCTTCGGGAAAAACGGTACTTCCCATCTGAAATCAAATGAACACATTTGATCTTCGGTGAATCTTATTGTCATAATGCATTTTTGAAAAAATATATTCCCAAACACATACATTTCGCATTCATTGTATTACAGTAACATTATGACTAGCCTATTTATCCTATCTATTCAAGCTTAAAATATGCTGTCGATATGTTTAATGTTCCACCGTAAAAGCCAGCTGTGCATGCCTGGTAACTCAGTGCAAGCATAATACAATGACAGGACAGTATCACGATAGGACAGTACATGTAAGCTGTTGTTTTAATAATATTTAACTTACCCAACCCGTTATTCATCCTAGCCCACCAAAAATACCGCAACTAGAAGGCATCGGGCACGTCAGCCACGGGCATGGGCGTATGGTGAGGGATACCCTTATTTTGGTCTAATGTATAACTGCATCCCAATCGTTTTTTCTGGTATTTTTCAGATGACCATCTTTGCTCTGCCATCCCACAGCTCAACACAGAACATCTAACAGATTATATGCACCATCACAGATCCAATGGTGATGCAATACCTTTTAATGCAGAAGCCAATGAAAGTATGTGTAAACTTCCCCCGTTCTTGTCTGCCTGTATCACCATAGTGTATCACACTAACCCAGATTGATTTTAATAACCACTGGTTTAGATAGTGTATAGTGCATTCGGAAAGTATTCAGACCCCTTGACTTTTTCCACATTTTGTTACTTTACACCCTATTCTAAAATGAATTAAATTGTTTTTTTTCCCCCTGATCAATATTCACACAATACCACATAATGACAAAGCAAAACAGTTTTTGGAAATTTTTGCAAATGTATTAAAGATTTTTAAAAGTATTCAGACCCTTTACTCAGTACTTTGTTGAAGCACCTTTGGCAGCGATTACAGCCTCCTTTGGTTTGACTCTACAAAAATACAGTTGTGCTCTGTTAGGTTGGATGGGCTGCACAGCTATTTTCATGTCTCCCCAGAGATGTTCAATCGGGTTCAAGTTCAGGCTCTGGCTGGTTCACTCAAGGACATTCAAAAACTTAAAGGAAGCCACTCCTGCATTGTCATGGCTGTGTGCATAGGGTCATTGTCCTTTTGGAAGGTGAACCTTTGCCCCATTCTGAGTCCCTGAGCGCTCTGGAGCAGGTTTTCATCAAGGATATCTCTGTACTTTGCTCTGTTCATCTTTGCGTTGATCCTGACTAGTCTCCCAGTCCCTGCCGTTGAAAAACATCCCCACAGCATGATGCTGCCACCACCATGCATCACCGTAGGGATGGTGCCAGGTTTCCTCCAGATGTGACGCTTGACATTCAGGCCAAAGAGTTCAGTCTTGGTTTCATCTGACCAAAGAATCTTTTTTCTCATGGTTTGAGAGTGCTTTAGGTGCCTTTTGGCAAACTCCAAGTGGGCTGTCATGTGCCTTTTACTGAGGAGTGGCTTCCATCTGGCCACTCTACCATAAAGGCCTGATTGGTGGAGTGCTGCAGAGATGGTTGTTCTTCTGGAAGGTTCTACCATCTACACAGAGGAACTCTAGAGCTCTGTCAGAGTGAACATCGGGTTCTTGGTCACCTCTCTGACCCAGGCCCTTCTCCCCCGATTGCTCAGTTTGGCTGGGCGGCCAGCTAAGAATAATGGAGGCCACTGTGTTCTTGGGAACCTTCAAAGCTGCAGAAATGTTTTGGTACCCTTCCCCAGATCTGTGCCTCATCTTGTAGCTCTACGAACAATACCTTCGACCTCATGGCTTAGTTTTTGCTCTGACATGCACTGTAAACTGTGGGACCTTACATAGACAGGCGTGTGCCTTTCCAAATCATGTCCAATCAATTGAATTTACCACAGGTGGACTCCAATCAAGTTGTAGAAACATCTCAAAGATGACCAATGGAAACAAGATGCACCTGAGGCTCAATTTCAAGTCTCATAGCAATGGGTCTGAATACGGTATTTTTGTTTTTAATTTTTAATAGATTTTCAAAAATGTCTCAAATCTTTTTGTTGCTTTGTCATTATGGGGTATTGTGTGTAGATTGATGAGGAAAATATATATTTGATACATTTTAGAAGGTTTTAACATAACAAATTGTGGAAAAAGTAATGGGGTCTGAATACTTTCCGAATGTACTGTATACCTAACCTGTTAGTCCTGAGACTATTGTCTCATCCTGACACCCTCTGTTCCTCGGTTGTCTTGGTCGGATAGAGCTAGAACATAAACATGATCTTATTCACTGAATGGCCTTCCTGTACACCAGTCAATTACCCAAATACACACTCAGTGACAGTTTCATCTCTGTACACATGTTCTGGGCTAGTATTGACTAATATAATATTACTCTCATTATAAATATGACCCAGCAATGCATTTATAGGCACCCGAAATTGACACACATTATTCAATTCCAGATTGTTGTTCCATTCATTGCCAAAATGTCTAAAATCACTAGACGTCATGTCTGACAACTCAATGACAAGTCCCCCCCCAGCATCCCAACTGTGTAGTTGGTGGGGTGGAATCCCAAAAGGCACACATAGCTACCACATGCTACCAATAACCTAATTATGTCCTCACACATCACTCCAGTGGCTGTCACTGCCATGCTTTTATCAGCTCTGCTGACTTGGAAGCTTACTGTCATCTTGCAGCACTCAAATCTGTTTTTAGTGTTTGACTTCTTTAAAATGTGTGATCCAACCGCCGTCTGTACAGAGCCACCCGGGTTCCACCTAAAGAGGAACAATGACCTTGTTCACTGACCTCGCTTCCTATAAGTGCTGATGAAGTTCTGTTTCTTCAGAACAGTAACACATAAAAAAGTTCAAAGAATCCAATCGTTTGAAGTCTTTTGTGTTTAATTACTGAATTTTACAAAGCAATGCATGTTTTAAACATTTACAATCATTTTCTTCATGTGTTAATGCATGTACAAATCCTCCCAACCAGGTGTGGAATTTACAGTTCTCATTCAGCAAAAAGACAGGACAACGATGATCTAAACTACAAAACAAAACATAGTAACTGTACATCCACTATACATCAGCATGCATTCACTCACTCAGTCTGATCATATTTTTCTCACGTACACTTTAATGTCAGTGGTTAATCAGAAACAAAGGCACATTCACTCTGTACCGTCCTACTGTAACTAGCCTCATAATTAAGGTACCAGACACCTAACAATCAAGCTACATTGGAGGGTATCACAGCCAGTTTACAGTGAAATATGTACAACATATTGACATTTCATTGATGTTTTTGATAGACAAACAAGTGAATAAGTCAATAAAATACAGAGTTTTGGGTGTATCAGATCTTCTGTTTGCAGTAGAACAAGCTTTCATGCTCCGGTATTTGGTTATTAAGTAGCAGGTTTCCTCAGTTCTTTTTGTGAAGAAACTTCATTTTACTTCCTAAAAGACACAAACAAAATACAAGTAAGAACTGTTCACGTCATGTAAACTTTTTTAACACACTTCAATGAAATTTTCCAATTGAGCCGACATCTGCAGCGTTTACTGTGAATGTGATCTCTGTGATTGTCAGGGAAATGATGTAGTGCCTCAGATGGAATCGTGGTTTTAGACTACATCAGGGATCATCAACTACATTCAGCTGCGGCTGATTTTTTCTTGAGCGGGTGGTTAGGTGGCCGGAACATAATTACAAATCATTTGTAGACTGCAAATTGACTGCAAAAAGCCCAAACATATATAATATTTGACTAAAACATAATCATTTTGAACCTTGCTTACATTTGTATACGATAACATATATCTCTTTATTATGCATGGGAATACTTTGGAATATATTTCCAAAATTAAAATCACTTGTAGCTGATTTGCTGGTGTTTTTACAGTCTTTTATGTCCAACAAATAAAACATATATTTCAAATTCCACCAGTTGGGGAACCCTGGACAACTTGGTGCTCATTACTACATCATGGCCAAATGTGAATAGGCTTCTTTTAGAACGAAACTTTGTATCATCCTACATTTTAAGCCAGGTTACAATTTGTCCCCGTGGTAAAGTGGACAGGTAAGGTCTGTTGAGGGGAAATATTTGTTTTAAGTGCAGATTCTATTTTATTTGAGAACTCACCTAGCCCTTTGAGGAACTTGTTCACTCCACTCTGCTCTGTGTCTGGTAGCTCTTCCAGGTACTGCTCCACCCTCTGCTCAAAGAGTCCTGACAGAAACACAACACAATGACAGAATAACATGAGGTAATTACCAGTGGTGTAAAGTACCTAAGTAAAAATACTTTACAGTACCACTTAAGTAGTTTTTTGGGGTATCTGTACTTTACTATTTATATTTTTGACTACTTTTACTTCACTACATTCCTAAAGAAAATAATGTACTTTTTACTCCATACATTTTACCTGACATCCAAAAGGGATGACAACACATGGTCATCCCTTCTGCATCTGATCTGGCGTACTCACTAAGCACAAATGCATCTTATGTAAAATATGTCTGAGTGTTGGAGTGTGCCCAGGGCTATCCATACATTTTAAAAACAAGAAAATGGTGCCGCCTGAAGGAATTTTAAATGATTTATACTTTTACTTTTGATACTTAAGTATATTTGAGCAATTACATTTACTTTTGATACATTTACTTTTGAACCAAATACTTTTAGACTTTTACTCAAGTAGTATTTTACTGGGTGACTTTTACTTTTACTTGAGTAACTTTCTATTAAGGTATCTATACTTTTACTCAAGTATGACAATTGGGTACTTTTTCCACCACTGATAATTATTAACATTATTACATTATTAATGTTATATTGTGAGGTAATGTTACAGTGCAGTATATCAGAGAAAGCATGTTTTGGAATGGGGTGAAATACCCTTCACTATGTGGCCAGGAGATGGCACTGAATACCCAGCTAGAACCGCTGTCGACCAGAGGGCCGTACCAGCACAGGATTGAGAAGATCCCTTTAGCGATTTTGGACTACTTTGGCAGAAAAGTGAGGGGTGGCAGAGCCTACCTCTAAAGAGCATTTCTACCAATCATTACAGTTGACATATTATTTGTATTATGATGAATTACAATGAATCCATTTTAAGAGGACAGGACACACATAACGTTATTATCTCTTAACAAGTAGACAGGACCATAATATTACAGACTGTTGTGTAGGGTGGATTAACAGGGTCATTGTAGGTTTGCTCCACCTTTGGCCCGGCATTTCCGCAGCTCCCGGTCTTGGATGAACCCCGCAAACATCTGGGACTCCATGAAGACCCCCAGGAAGCGACGGATGCTCTTGGAGGCCACAGACTTGCGGAAGGCCTCGCGCTGGAAACTGCGTTCTCCTCGCTCGCTCTGGGTGAGGAACAGGGAGTAGTGGCCGATGGTTTCCAGGAAGAAACGGATGAAGGCCTCCGACACCAGGCTGTTCAAGGAGTTACACTCTACAGAAACAGACGAAACAGGATAGGTTAGTATTATGATGCTGAAACTGAAACACACTTAATACATGTTCAATACATCTAGAAAGAAGCAACACAAACTACATGCTTGAGAATCAAGTAGGTCCTATAACATTTGTGGGAATGACACAAGAGTTATTTAGAGTTGATGTTTAACTGATATTGTGTATTCATACGTAACATTAAACAAACACTACATTCTGAACACCAGTAACCTTCAATTCAGTGAGGTGAATCACCCATTCCAGGAGTTCTCATCACTCCACAGACAGTGTATTGCTCCCAGACATGTGCTGTACATGTTCTTGTTCACAAGGTTGAAACATGGCCAGTGCTCTGTTGTCCTAATTTACACTCGTAACATCTGGTTTAGTAGAGAGTGATGATGTGTCCCTCGTTCACCTTCGTCTGACTCGCTGTCAGAGTCCTGATTGATGATGTCATTCCTCTGCTCCAGAGTTAGCTCAAGAGCAGACTGGAGTTTCCGTGGCAACAGCGAGGCCTCATCATCCATCTATACACACGCATAACAATTTAATTAGCGACAATAAACAAGAATATCAAAAGATATTATATTACAATAAACGTTCTGGTCTTTGTTACGGTGAGGTACTGGAGAATTGAGACCAACCTGTCTGAGGAAGCGGTCAGTTCCCAGGTCCACCATCAAAGCCTGCAAAAGAAACAAACAAGTCACATATTTGTGACTCATTTCAGGAAACTAGGCGTATGTCGCACATCACTACTTGACAGGAGAGGCATTTGAACATAAACATTCATTATTTATCAAAATTAGTTTTTTGGCAGAAATGCCTTCTGGAACATGTGAACTTTCATGTGCCTTCAAAACAAACTTGTATTCCATCTGTAAATACAAATAAAATGGTTAAATTACAAGTCTAGTTGGTTTAGCCACGGAAAAAGACAGGAGCCATCCTGCTAGCCATGATTGGCTGAGATAATGGATGTCGAGAGATGAGTTTGGATTGGTCTGACGTGTAGCATGCTTCTGTCTATAACTTGAGCTGTTCAGCATGTGTTGATAGTCCTTTCTACCTCAACATTTTTGAAAGATATAAGGTTAGCCATCGAGAACTGCAAAGGTTATGCTACTTTTCTCAACACAATTGATGCACTGAATTTAGCGGGAGCTATCAACAGATCAGTTGGAAAAAGTGATGGGCTACTTTCTGCACATGCCAAAAGTAGTTCACCGTGTGAACCGGAGTGACTTGACACAATACTGGCCAAACAATATGTACCTACAAACAAAACAGAGTTAAATGGTTCCAGTCTGCTGTGAAGTGTTCATCCATGTATACAGGTAAGAATCTCGCTACATCTTCAGATATTATACATTTCTAATTTTGTCAGAAATTCGTTTTCATTGCAAGTTAAAGCATACTGTTCGCTAGCTATCGAGAGTTAGCTTGCTGGCTCGCTATCTAACGTTACTTGTATGATAGGTATAGTAATATTATTTGAATCACAAAACCATTTGCATTATTAGTTATAGCCTAATGTTAGCTAGCTAACATTGAACCTAGTTGGTTAACTTAAGCTGCAGATTCATACTAAGGCTATGAGAATGTTTGTATTGGTAGTAGTATGAGTTGGGATTATTCCGGTTCATTGTTTAGCTAGATAGCTACATGTCTAAACAAAGGACTCCACTTCACCAGATGATTACATGACCCATCAAGTTAGCCAGGTGTGTCTGGGGGTGATTGCGGCCATCTATTGTATTTCTAGACAATAGTGACCCATCCACTTAGCTAGATGTGGCTGGGGGGTGGTTATAGCATTTCCTTCATATGACCCATCACTTTAGACAAGTGTGTCGGGTAAGTGTCATCTAATAATTCTAAAATAGTTTTATCTGGACACTCTCTGTCTTGATATTGCTACTATGCAAGTAACCATTTCACTGTACCGTTTACCCCTTTTGTATCCTGTGCATGTGTGTGTTTGCCAGAAGAACAACATGACCTGCACCAAAGTCAGATTAGGATATAGGCCAAGGACTACATAAAGTGTATTTTTACCTGGAGGTCATTTTTTATGTGTAGGCTACTACTTTTATCACTTTTAGTCATGAAATCTTTGGTTGTTCACTAACCTAGTCACTCTGTTTAGCACATGGCCTCACATGTGAATCCTTAAAGAGATGAGTGTGGTTAAGGATTAAGAGGGTGTGAACAATGCTGAATGGGTATAGACAAAGGAGAGCTCTCCAGTAGGTGTACCAAAACATTCAAGGGCCATTTTCTCAAAAGTGGGGTTACAAGTTTATCAACCTACAAAGCGTACTTTGTTCCACAACTGCAGTGTATGATGTACCATTTTCTACCGCAAAGGCTCTACTTTTATCCAATGTAAAAAAAAATAAAAAAAATAAAAAATGTTGATACATTAGACAGAATCAAGGTGGTCGATCACATTTAGGAATCTTCAGTCAAATCCAGGCTTCTTCCATGTGCATACAGTGGTTTAAAGTGAATACCAATGCCCTCTACAAATAAATCAAACTCTCCATCAAGAGAAAGACGAGCTCTTCCAGAAGTTGGAAGTGTTATACCAGTGTTAAAACGAGATCTTTAAAAGCAGCGAAAGATACTTGGGGAATTTTAATTGAGTCGATCAGCAACATCAAGACAAATGTAAACAGTCAACAGATACTGTTGCCAGGCCATTAAAAGCCTTGTGTTAAATATGACAGACAGGGTAAGATGGTCTGTTCACTCATACCATGGGCCGAGGGCAGATGCTGCTGACTCGGACTAACTGTGTTAATAGCAGAGAGCTGGACTTTACGAGGCCTGATGGCTTCTCCTGCCAGGCTTTTATTGAGGGCCAGAACCTCCCTCTCTCCCTCCCTACTGGGGCCCGGACCCCAGAGCTGAGGGCTGAGGCTGCCCTGGCATGGGCCCTGCAGACTGCAGCAGCTGCCAACTGCCAAGGCCACATTCACTGGGGGGTTTAGGTCAGTGTCAGCCACACTACAGCACGTTGAGGCTGGAGGAGTTGTTGCTACTTTAACAAGGACGGATTCAAGTGATTTCCCCCTCTTTCCACACTGCCTTGGCAAATCAGCGCTCCGTTCCAAGAATGCCGCAGAACAGAGCAGAACGGTCCAGCTGGGAGAGCAGAGAAGCAGACACGTCTTCTTTCCCTCCTCCCTCTGTAATTGGTGACAAAACTGCTGCAGGTCAACGTCCTGTCAGGCTTTGACCACAGCGAGACTGCTGTACAGCACTGAACAGGCAATTATAGCTATAGCAGGCCTCACACTGTGTGTGGAATCTGACAGCTCAATACTAGAAAGCTCATGGCTTGAATTCTAATACTGAATACTGGGAGCCTACAGTGTCCATGGCAGCAAAACAGAGGAAACAGGTCATATTACACTCAGCGCTCTGAGAGAATTCAAGTCTGACCCGATCTTTCAAAAACAGAATGCTATTGCTCAATGTGTGACTGTGAATTTAACAAGAGGCTGATTTAGAACGATTTCTGGTATGAATGCTTAAATGAATAAACGTTTAAAAAAAAGTTTGAGGGTAAAATTGCTCTGAATCACTGGAAGGTCCAGCATTCTTTCTGTGACAGTCATCATGAGAGTGTGGTTTCATCCTGGACCCAGGGGTGGTCCTGGGTCTCTTGAGGGAGGTTGGGAGGAGCACCATGATAGCTGTCTCGTGAGATGTCCCAGTTACTGTATATCCGGATGCTTCTGAATCTGTCCCATGGCTGCACCAATCAGCCAAGAGGATCAACATACCTACGCAATTCTCTTCAGAAATATAAGTCCCTCATTGGGTAAATGTTTAATGAAAACAAGCAGGGTAATTGACTGTGTAATATACTGTATGTTGTTGTGGGCGTTATACTGCTGACCAGTAACAGGAAGGCCACTCCCCAGCCCAGTGTCTAACAGAGAGATGGAATGTGACAGTGGAATAGCCTCTAATCTGTAGCCTCAAGCTAACAAAATCAGAGGCGCAGAATGAGGAGGAAATTAATAGAGCCAATACATTAAACCTGGTCTAAGAAAAGCAAGACAGTGGGAGACAAAGATGAAAAGCCAGAGAGAGAGAGATGGAGAAAATGAAGTACCAACCTCTTCCACAGGCAGGTCTTTGAGTTTGGGCAGAGAGCTGGACAGGAGCCCCAACAGGAAGGGCGTGGGGCAGCAGACGATGTCCACCATGGAGGCAGGCAGGACGGGGATGAAGGTGTGCTGCCAGGAGAAGGGATAGAGCAGAGCCACCACCGCGTGCATACAGCTGGACAGGGTACTGCAGAGAGGGAGACAGACAACCATAGAATTACATATAGAATCACTATATCAAATCATTTTAAGATCTCTATGGGGACAGTCAACATCAGATACAGCTGGACAGGGTACTACCGGGGAGGGAGACAGACAACATCACTCACCTTTACACTCACAACACAGAACTGCAGGGGGCCCATCAGTAAAACCAGATATGAACATTGTTAGGGGAAAACATGGGTATGTCAGATTTTCCATCAGATTGCCCACATTATCCTGACCTTTGAAAGGGAGTGGTGGATTGTGTTTTGAAGTGAACACTGAATACTCCTAAAACAACAGCCAGCAGCGGACAAAGAACGACAAACAGATGCAACAAAAATGTGGACCCTCACATTCCTCTATAAAACACAGAATAAAAGCTTATTGAGATTTGTTTAAAGTTCATCATTATCTGCCTCTAATATCAAGAAGAGAGCCGAATGAGAGCGTATTGCTTAACGTCATAAGTGAACCAGTCTTTCCAACGTCCAAACCAAACAACAACCTGATCCTCTTTTTTCTTGAAACAATTACTTTTGTATATGTGAGGCGAACCAGTGTGGCTATGTACCCTGGCTTAACACCGTGTTCCTTCCTCCAGTTGGTCTAAGGGACAGTCTGAAATCCATTCTCAACAGGCTGTTCTTTCTCTCCAACAACAGAAGAAAAGAAGAAAAAGACAGGAAAGGATAGAGCAGAAAGAAATCCCTCCTCCTGACACTCAGCTGCCAGGAGAGAGAGGTCTGTACAAGACTTCCCATTGGAGCAGCCAGTAGCGGGAAAAATACCCAAATGTCATACTTGGGTAAAAGTATAGATACCTTAATAGAAAATGACTCAAGTAAAAATGAAAGTCACCCAGTAAAATACTACTTGGGTAAAAGTCTAAAAGTATTTGGGTTTAAATATACTTAAGTAATTAAGTATCAAAAGTATAAATAGTTTCAAATTTGCTTATATTAAGCAAACCAGAAGGCATCATTTTCTGTTTTACATTTTATTTACAGATAGCCAGAGGCACACTCCAACACATCATTTATACACGAAGCATGTGTTCAGTGGGTCCACCAGATCAGAGACAGTAGGGATGACCAGGGTTGTTCTCTTGATAAGTGTGTGTATTGGACCATTTTCCTATCTTGCTAAGCATTCAAAATGTAATGAGTGCTTTTGTTGTCAGGGAAAATGTATGGAGTAAAAAGTACATTATTTTCTTTAGGAATGTAGTGAAGTAAAAGTTGTCCAAAATATAAATAGTAAAGTTAAGTACAGAATTGTTTTTTAAAAAACTACTTAAGTAGTACCTTCAAGTGTTTTTACTTAAGTACTTTACACCACTGGGAGCAGCAGACAGGCAGACAGGTTCACCCATGGCAACCATTCACAAGCTTTAATCTGTTACGTTTCCACCTCTTCCACAGTGTAACACCCTTAAAACCTCTTGCGTCGACCCGAGACGCAGACGTCTCATCTAGCCATCAGCAAATGCAAATGCGCTACGCCAAATGCTAATAGCACTCGTTAAAACTCAAACGTTCATCAAAACACACATGCAGGGCACTGAATTAAAGCTACACTCATTGTGAATCTAGCCAACAAGTCAGATTATTAAAATGCTTTTCGGCGAAAGCATGAGAAGCTATTATCTGATAGCATGCAACACCCCGAAATACCTGAAGGCGACGTAAACAAAAGAATTAGCGTAGCCGGCGCTACACAAATAGCAGAAATAAAATATAAAACTTTCATTACCTTGGACAAGCTTCTTTGTTGGCACTCCTATATGTCCCATAAACATCACTATTGGGTCTTTTTTTCGATTAAATCGGTCCATATATACCCAAAATATCCATCTATGGAAACTGTGTGATTCAGAAAAAAACACCGTTTAAAAACGCTACGTCATTTTTTTAAATTAAAAAAGTTGACGATAAACTTTCACAAAACACTTCGAAATACTTTTGTAATCCAACTTTAGGTATTAGTAAACGTTAATAATCTATCAAATTGATCACGAGGCGATGTGTATTCAATAGCTCCACGATTTCAAATCATCTTCCGAAATCTCTCTTCCAAAACTTCCTGTCGGAGACCGGATGGAAAGTGGTCTCTCTTCCTCGTTTGACCAAGAAACAACGAGAAGGCAATTGACAAGACTGGTGACATCGTGTGGAAGCTGTAGGACTTGCAATCTCGGGCCCATTTAATTTCGTGCCTCTTAAACAATACATGCAAGTGGCGCATGGATATTTTTTTCAGTTTTCAGTGATCAGTTTTTCTTGCGCTTTTCGATGAAACAGACGCTCTGTTATAGTCACAGCGGTGATTTAACCAGTTTTAGAAACGTGAGAGGGTTTTCTATCCACACATACGAATCATATGCATATACTATATTCCTGGCATGAGTAGCAGGACGCCGAAATGTTGCACAATTTTTAACAGAATGTTCGAAAAAGTAGGGGGTCGACTTAAAAGGACAGCCCACAGCTAAGACCTGCTCTATAAACATCTGACAGGCTGATTACACTAGGCACTGCCACTGTGGCAACACACACAGTAGGTCCACTCCCTCACCCTCAGATGGGTTGGGTGTGTTACAATAGTTTAACACTTGAATCGATTTGATATTACCCAAAACAGCACCCTTACCGCTGGTGAATTTTGACATCTGTGGCTTAACACAAAATCACAAATAGTATGTCGTCTTTCTCACAGTCCCAAGTTTGTTGACAGTGGCCGACCCTCCTCCCCTCTGTCCCCCTGCACTCGATACAGTCCATGTACACACAGATAGGGAGGGGAAATAAGCCATGAGGCCCATCAGAAACACACAGCTACCACAACTCTAAATCAGTGGGGATCAAACACTCCACTTAAGATGAATGCACTGTTAATAAGGAATGTTGTCTATAGTTGTTCTCTTCAACAGCAGAGGGCACATCTTATCAAACACACAGTAATCCCACTACATATACAGTGGGGCAAAAAAGTATTTAGTCAGCCACCAATTGTGCAAGTTCTCCTACTTAAAAAGATGAGAGGCCTGTAATTTTCATCATAGGTACACTTCAACTATGACAGACAAAATGAGAAAAAAAATCCAGAAAATCACATTGTAGGATTTTAAATGAATTTATTTGCAAATTATGGTGGAAAATAAGTATTTGGTCACCTACAAACAAGCAAGATTTCTGGCTCTCACAGACCTGTAACTTCTTCTTTAACTTCTTGGATATAGGGGGCGCTCTTTTAATTTATGGATAAAAAAACGTGCCCGTTTTAAGCGCAATATTTTGTCACGAAAAGATGCTCGACTATGCATATAATTGGCAGCTTTGGAAAGAAAACACTCTAAGGTTTCCAAAACGGCAAAGATATTATCTGTGAGTGCCACAGAACTCATGCTACAGGCGAAACCAAGATGAAACTTCAACCAGGAAATGGGCAGAATTTTTGAAGCTCTGTTTTCCATTGTCTCCTTATATGGCTGTGAATGCGCCGGGAATGAGCCTGCCCTTTCTATCGTTTCTCCAAGGTGTCTGCAGCATTGTGACGTATTTGTAGGCATATCATTGGAAGATTGGCCATAAGAGACTACATTTACCAGGGGTCCGCCCGGTGTCCTTTGTCTAAATTGGTGCGTAATCTACAAGTTGCACGCAGTCATCCAGTGATTGAGAGGAGAGAGGAGGCTTTCAACGAACGATATATCATGAAGAGATATGTGAAAAACACCTTGAGGATTGATTCTAAACAACGTTTACCATGTTTCAGTCGATATTATGGAGTTAATTTGGAAAAAAGTTTGGCGTTTTGAAGACTGATTTTTTTTTTTTTTTTTTTTTGGTAGCCAAACGTGACGCACCAAACGGAGCAATTTCTCCTAAACAAATCATCTTTCAGGAAAAACTGAGCATTTGCTATCTAACTGAGAGTCTCCTCATTGAAAACATCTGAAGTTCTTCAAAGGTAATGATTTTATTTGAATGATTTTCTGGTTTTTGTGAAAATGTTGCCTGCTAATGCTAACGCTAAATGCTACGCTAGCAGCGCTAGCTGTTACACAAATGCTTGTTTTGCTATGGTTGAGAAGCATATTTTGAAAATCTAAGATGACAGTGTTGTTAACAAAAGGCTAAGCTTGAGAGCTAGCATATTAATTTCATTTCATTTGCGATTTTCATGAATAGTTAACGTTGCGTTATGGTAATGAGCTTGAGGCTGTATTCACGATCCCGGATCCGGGATGGCTCGACGCAAGAAGTTAAGAGGCGCCTCTGTCCTCCACTCGTTACCTGTATTAATGGCACCTGTTTGAACTTGTTATCAGTATAAAAGACACCTGTCCACAACCTCAAACAGTCACACCCCAAACTCCACTATGGCCAAGACCAAAGAGCTGTCAAAGGACACCAGAAACAAAATTGTAGACCTGCACCAGGCTGGGAAGACTGAATCTGCAATAGGTAAGCAGCTTGGTTTGAAGAAATCAACTGTGGGAGCAATTATTAGGAAATGGAAGACATACAAGACCACTGATAATCTCCCTCGATCTGGGGCTCCACGCAAGATCTCACCCCGTGGGGTCAAAATGATCACAAGAACGGTGAGCAAAAATCCCAGAACCACACAGGGGGACCTAGTGAATGATCTGCAGAGAGCTGGGACCAAAGTAACAAAGCCTACCATCAGTAACACACTACGCCACCAGGGACTCAAATCCTGCAGTGCCAGACGTGTCCCCCTGCTTAAGCCAATACATGTCCAGGCCCATCTGAAGTTTGCTAGAGAGCATTTGGATGATCCAGAAGAAGATTGGGAGAATGACATATGGTCAGATGAAACCAAAATAGAACTTTTTGGTAAAACTCAACTCGTCGTGTTTGGAGGACAAAGAATGTTGAGTTGCGTCCAAAGAACACCATACCTACTGTGAAGCATGGGGGTGGAAACATCATGCTTTGGGGCTGTTTTTCAGCAAAGGGACCAGGACGACTGATCCGTGTAAAGGAAAGTATGAATGGGGCCATGTATCGTGAGATTTTGAGTGAAAACCTCCTTCCATCAGCAAGGGCATTGAAGATGAAACGTGGCTGGGTCTTTCAGCATGACAATGATCCCAAACACACCGCCCGGGCAACAAAGGAGTGGCTTCGTAAGAAGCATTTCAAGGTCCTGGAGTGGCCTAGCCAGTCTCCAGATCTCAACCCCATAGAAAATCTTTGGAGGGAGTTGAAAGTCTGTGTTGCCCAGCAACAGCCCCAAAACATCACTGCTCTAGAGGAGATCTGCATGGAGGAATGGGCCAAAATACCAGCAACAGTGTGTGAAAACCTTGTGAAGACTTACAGAAAACGTTTGACCTCTGTCATTGCCAACAAAGGGTATATAACAAAGTATTGAGATAAACTTTTGTTATTGACCAAATACTTATTTTCCACCATAATTTGCAAATAAATTCATTAAAATCCTACAATGTGATTTTCTTTCTCATTTTGTCTGTCATAGTTGAAGTGTACCTATGATGAAAATTACAGGCCTCTCTCATCTTTTTAAGTGGGAGAACTTGCACAATTGGTGGCTGACCAAATACTTTTTTGCCCCACTGTAAGTGTCCACGCTCTATCACAACGTCAATATTGATGTGCATACAGCCTCTCCTTGATGGAACCTTTATCTTGTTTTGGTACAGTTTACTGTGAATAGATCTATGAGTAAAATGGCAAGTTATTATAGTTAATGAACACTGTAAAGCGAGACCAGTATCTACATGGCTCAACAACTGCAGCCCCATGGTCTGTTCAGGTTTCTTATTCACCCATCATAACATGGAGCAGAAAGCAGTCTCAGTTTCACTGTCTGAGTTTTATTTGCAGAAGGAGCTGATCCTTTTGAACAGATCCAGTCTCCGGGGTTTGACATGTTCCACCAGGGAGTGATGGGGTACAGCTCTCAGAACCTCAGCCACAGGCAAGACAGAGCTAGCGCTGCAGAGGAGAGGACTGATACCATGAGTATCACTTACACACTCAGTCCTGAGGGAAACACTCATGGGAAATGATGAACTTGCAATAAAAACACAATCTCTGCCCAGAGCTGCCAGTCAACTCTCTAAGGGTGCGTGCCAAATGGCACTCTATTCCTTATATATTGCACAACATTTGACCAGAGCCAATATGGGCAGTAGTGCACTACATAGGGAAAAGGGTGCTATTTGGATCACATTCTAAAGCGGAAAGGAATGGCAGACCTTTACAGACCAGGTCATAACAAAACCATATCCGCCTAACCATCCACTTAAGTTTAGAGGATACTAACTTTGCTTTGTGATATATTGCATTTGGGGTTATATAAGCATGTCAGATCGGGAATGGTTGTCCTGGGTCTGTCTGTGGCTGACCATGCAGATTCCCAGGAAACTCTCAGGATAGAGAGGCTTACTCTGCCAAACTCACAGGTGCAGGATGGAGAGTCCCAGCGTCAGCAGCACTGTCCACAATCCCAGACGGGCCCATTTCAGCCCAGGACAAATACAGGCCCTGGCAGGAGCATCGGTACAGCTGTTGACTAACAGCTCCTCATACTGAAGCACATACATATTTTTCTGGGTGAGAATCAGTGCTTAATTTGTAAATCGGGAGGTAGCGGAACAAAAAAGTTAGTGCGAGTGGGGTTAACCTGGGGAGCTCTGATGTACCAGAATGCATGAGAGACAAATCCCCTTTAATAAAGTACTGCATGCAGATCATTGCATTTGCGTAGTGGCATAGAGAAGTAGAGCAGAGGCACTTACAGAAGTTGCACACATGGAGAACATTTTTAGTAGCCTAGGGTCTGCAAAAAAATGTTGCCTTTTATAAACACATTTCATGCAATTCTGCATCATTTTACATGACTGGAGAATTTGGCAGAATCTTTTTTAATACCGTACAAATGGTCAAAATAACAGTATACTTTGACAGACACACTGAGATCAATAAAAACAACATTGTCTGTCACGCCCTGACCTTAGAGATCCTTATTTATTCTTTATGTTTGGTTAGGTCACGGTGTGACTCGGGTGGGAAAATATGTGTTTTTTATTTCTTTGTTGTTTTGCAGAGTGTGGTTTCCAATCAGAGGCAGCTGTCTATCGTTGTCTCTGATTGGGGATCATATATAAGTTGTGATTTTCCGTTTGGATTTTGTGGGGTGCTATTTTCTGTTTAGTGTCTGTGCCTGATGGAACTGTTCGCTTTCGTTTTTTGGATTTGTTATTTTTGTTTGAGTGTTTCTTGTAAATAAATATCATGAACACTTTCCACGCTGCGCTTTGGTCCACTCTTCCTTCCACCACGATGAGCGCTACACTTGTCTTGAATCCATCAATAGTCTAGACATAGGTGTGTGGAGACACATATTGTAGGTTACAATGTGAAGAGGAAATGATAGTCCTAAAAATGCTTTCCAGTTTCACTGACTCCCCCAATGATGTGCAGCTCACTGGCTGGTGATTCGTGCCAAAAGCCTCACTCTCTTTTGTTTTATCTCTTTTGTTTTACTTTGTAAAACAATATTTGGAAGTTGATCAAAAATGTTGGTAGCCTACAGCAAACAGATTAGAGTCTTCTCTTTTCAGCAGGAGGAGCCATTTGCTTTCCAATCTGTTTTCCTGCAATTGTATTTGAAATATTGCCTGTTTTATCTGCATGCTGTTCACTGACAGATTTAGGCTATGCCTTGTTATTGGCTACACACAATCCATAGCTAGTTAAGTTGTTAAAATAAGATAGTGATCTTCTGTGGCTAAATTACAGGCTCTCTCATGGTGTACTAGGCTATTCTGAATTATTTCATTTCTTTCTGAACAGACAGCAGTAACTCTATAACTTTGGCAAATGTATTTAAATGTATCAGGGGTGCTGCAGCTCCTCCAGAACCCTTCGCACGGCTATGATTATATAAGGAAATAAATGATGAAGTGCAACGCTGGAGAGATGAGAGTTGCAGAGAGAGATCATAGAATGTGAATCTCATTCTAGTTCTGTGAGAGATACAGGCGTGCTTCTCACACAGCCATGGCCACGCGTTGGTCTCAAACCTAAACCCAGGCCGGCCCAACCTGAATCAACTCGAATATCAGGCCCGGGCTGAAAATCTACTTTTTCACATGACGAATGAACTTTGAACGCTTTTATTAGGATCCGGCTCAAATTAAGCAATGGTGCGAAGGATGAATGAGTGTGTGCATACTGCTCATTGGTGCATCTAGTAGAATGCTTAGTATTCACATAGAGCTCCAATGTCTTTTCCTCACTTCCTCTCCATAAGGATCTCAAGTTCCCATCACAGCCTAGGCTTGGACTCCCTGGTATGAACAGTTGTAGTGGAAGCTGTTGAACAGTAAGACCAGGCTTCCCTTGGGCAACCCTACATATGGTCCTATTCAAGCCTATTGATTCCAATGCTTCTTGTGGGCAGCATTGCCGGGTGTGTGTATATAATAATAATAATAATAATAATAATTATGGGAAAGTTAGATGGTTGGCCTCTGGTTTCCATCTTCTCGGTTTCCCTCTTCAGTCTCACAGAAATATTTTACATACAGTATGTTTCCACTGTGTTCATCCACTCCACCTTTGGGCGTTAGAAATACACACAGGGAAAGTGTTAAGATGTTGTAGGTTGTTAGGTGCGGTGCCAGCATTGCTCAGTGTGATACAACACTGTTCAGGAGTAATAAGGGACTAAATAAACGGTACAGCTTGTTCCCAGATTAGAGTGGTACACTGTAGCTACCTACAGTGGCTCACTTTAACAGACTGGGGTTACAGACACACACCATATTATACAGCTGCTGCTGCTGGAGTCTGGAGCAATGGGCTCTTCCTGAATCTAATGCAAATCCCAGTCATTTCAACAGGTGGGAGAAGAAAATTATGAATGGAGTTTGAATGGAGGATTTTAAACTAATAAAAATGCAATACATCTGGTGACTACCATGTGTTAGTTTGAAGTTTTCTGATGTTACAGGGAGTGGTGTAAGGGGAAACGAGGTACAGAAAACAGCCTTCCTTCTCCCTCTCAGAAAACAAGAGCCTGATTAATTCACCATGACCACGAGAAAAGCTTTCAGAGGCGGTCTTTTGCTCTCGCTCTGCACCCCCGCTCTTTCTTCCTCCCTGTTTCTCCCTCTCTTACCCTCCATCTTTCTCCCACTCATACACACACTACCTTTCCCCCTAATCCCCTGTCTCTTCTACTGTGGGCCGCTCAGCAAATACAATAGAAACATTGACTTATTAAAGCACCTCAGTAATCGGAAACGACCTCCATATTATCAGATTGGCCAAAAAAAGAGAAGTGATTCAATCACCTCTACACCCACAGGCTAGGTTGAAGATGGGAAGGTTAAGACAACAAAGTCATTCTATACAAAAGCGTTCGAAAATAAACAAATGCATGGAAACAGCTCCATTGATATCTACTAGCGCCGTTCCTAACTAGCAACGCTGGTCACATGAATTGCAAAGAGTTCTGGGATATTAGAATCCTCTTGTCTTAACCTGTATATTTTGAATCTAGCCCACAGGCAAGCCTTAACAATGGAGGAATGGCAGGGAAGAAGTTGAGACCCGCCCATTTAGACCCACTGAGAGGCAGATCAAACAAGCCAACACTCTCTCTGTGGTGGTAACCCTTCTCTGTCCTTAGACCCATAATAACTGGAAGATGATGTTTACATTATGAGCACTGCAGCAATCCCAGCACAGAGCCTTCAGGTAAATCTGGTTAAGCAATTACAGTCTGACGTAACCGATGATGAATTCATGTAATTAGGCATCAAAGTTGTTATTACAGCAGCCATTTGCTGGTTAATCATCATCAGTTCTGAGTAACTGTCTGTCTGGCTGTTTGATGTCACAGATAAGCAGCAACATGTCTGATATAAAGCATTTTTATACATACAAAGACGCTTGCTTTTGGCAAACGACCCGTTGTGACCTCTTAATCAAGTCATACACATCCTACAGTACAAATAAAGGGTTAATGCAACAGTCCATGTAACCCCATAAGGCTTGGCCCTAATTTACTCGCCGCATGGCAGGTGGCCCAAGGCAATGCCAAAGGGTCAGTATTGCCTTGTAACTTAAGCTTCATGCCTTGTATGTAATTTCATACATTTTTAAAGTAAATAAATAATAGCATACATGCTTTGAAATTCGCTTCTCGTGACCATTTCTTGATCTTAGTCGGCTAAACACATAATACTTGATTGCACATGATTTTACCATAATATCAAATGGAGTCAGATAAACATTAAAAAACCCTAAGGCCTATGTCTAATTAGCATAATACTACTAATAAAAAACATACAAAATAGTCCGTTCAAGCTAGAGATATGTTGTTTTGCATTGGATCCACTGCATCCACTGCAAATAGTATTATTTTTGTCATTCCCATGGTATACAGTCTGATATAACATGGCTTTCAGCCAATCAGCATTCAGGGCTCGAACCACCTGGTTTAAAAATAATACTTATATATCAAATCTTACCACAGTACAACCCAGTGGAGACACATTCCCTAACATAGCCTGTTTGGTGTTTTCCCTCCCTCAGATCCTTCTCCTATTGGATATAGATTACACCCAGACATACATCATGTTGTGTTGGAAGGGATTTCTGGGATTGAATTGCGTTCTCTGTCTCCCATGGGATCAGACCCTTTTACCAGTGAAGTCAGTAGAGGGTCTCTTCCCTTCTCCCCAACACGGCCCAATGACGCCCAGAGTGGCTCCTTGAATCCTGTTTAAAATGGGAACTGAGACACAAGGGGTCTGGTATGTGTTCTGGGGCACTCTGGCAGCTAGAGCTCCATTTATTGTGGTTCTGGGTGTGTCCAGTTAGACACACACAGAAAGGACTGGTTGGTTTGTGATGCTAAT
Source organism: Oncorhynchus tshawytscha (assembly GCF_018296145.1). Taxonomy (NCBI): domain Eukaryota; kingdom Metazoa; phylum Chordata; class Actinopteri; order Salmoniformes; family Salmonidae; genus Oncorhynchus; species Oncorhynchus tshawytscha. The sequence continues at coordinate 70,933,496 of NC_056432.1, forward strand.
CCACAATGAAAACGTATTGTTTTGCCTTTATTAAGAACCTGAATAAGACCTGAATGGTGAAGTATGTCATTGTGTTGATACAAAGCAGGTTTTATGATAAGTAACAGTATATGGTTTTCAATGAAGTTCTAACATTGAGCAGGACTGTAGTCTGTAGTACTATAGTTTGTAGTACTGTAGTTTGTAGTACCGTAGTCTGTGGTACTGTAGTCTGTAGTACTGTCATCTGTCAAGACTCATGGTGTTGATTTTCAGTGTTGTTCACTAACAGTACCTCAGACACAGACTATTCGATACAGCTCTCAAGTCCTTGCTGCTGTTCACAAGAGCCCTTAGAAATGGGTGACTGATTAACAATCTTTGGGTGATGAGCAAACTGACATGTACCCGGGAGTCGTTGTCTCAAACGGCAGAATGACGACAGAAACAGCTTTCTCTGAGTCCCCCTGGGTAGAGAGAGGGCTGTCGTAAACAGGCCAGGCAGGGACCAGGGAGGGAACATGGCGCCATCAGTCACACAGTGACAGTGAAGCCATAGATCAGAGGGGAGAGTCGCTGCACACAGGAAGTACATTCCTTCCCCTCACAGTCACTGCCCCCACTGATGTTTGTTTAAACTGTCCTCTGATATGTAGAGATTACCGTTCAACACAATCCTGCCCCCCTCTAACAGAGCCCCTCAGCCCAGAGTGCTGTCCTATAGCCAGGGGCAGATTGCTGCCTGGTGGGACTCTGGCTCCTTGGAGATCCCCAGCTCCATGTTATCTGCACCACCCCACCCCACCCTGACTGCCGGGGTTGGACAGTGGCCCCCGGCAGAGAGATGACCCACTTCTGGAACCACATCAGTTGTGAGTACATGCAGGGAGAATTAATTTAACAGCTCTAACGATGTCCCCACGTGCTAAACCCGTTAAGCACCAACTGACAAACCCACAGTAGAAGGCTGCTATTTGCCGTGCAGATTGGGTGAATGGCAAGCAGCTCGACTGAGGAATTAAATCTGCCATCAACAGTTAGGGTGAGCCAGAGTGCACTGGCAGAGTGGCAGGGCAATCCCCACTATTGGAACTGTTATACATACTATGTAAATGATCTCTCTTTGAAGTTAGTCCATTTTTTAAAGTTCAGGATATGTCATCTCTGTGAGAGGAAATGCACCAAGACATGTAAAACAGGGTTATGATGACGGTATCATAGTCAGTCTGTATTGTATAGCCACATGTCCAGAAAGATACAGATAGAGGATCCCTGAGCTCAGCAATGTGGGTCTGAGAAAAGTCAGATCTCTGTGTGAACGTAAACAGAAAAGGGAAAATGTACAAGAGCTTGAGATAAAATCCCTCTCATGTAAGGCAGATGTTATTGTAATGGGGTTAGAATAGGTGGATTCACTGCAGAAAAAGACAGTGGACTTCAGAGATAACTGAGGAGGGAAGTATTTGCTAACATACACCGTAATCCTAGACAGTAATTGATCTCACTCCTAGCCACCATGTGTGACAAGGATGAAGTATTCTAGGAACTATTTGTACTATTTATAGCCTAATATCGAAGGGTTAAGATCTTTGTCAGGCGATAACCTTACACTACAATATGAGCAGGCGTTGAGAGCTCTACGTATCAGTTCTCTGTAAATACAGTACTTTCAATCATTATCTAACAATGACAACAGCCCGTAGCATTTCGGAACTACCTTAACAAAACACTGCCACTAAAGGTATTATTGAGCATTTCACTTGGCACAAGTAACCATCATCTAACAACTACAAGTTTCAACAACCCCCACCTGCCTCTAACAGGGCATGACCATTAGTCAGGGACAGCTTCCCATGAGTAGGTGATTCAGTTCTCTCTCTATCTTTACTTATTACTAGAAGGGTTACCAACTATAAGAGTCTTGATGCTCACCTGAGTTTATCAGCCACAAAGATGACTCTGCGCTCCAGCAGCAGGGAGGCGAAGACCTGCACCACCTGACGCACGCTCAGGCAGCTGAAGAGACTGTCAAAGTCTACATGCTCTAGTCTGGAGTCCATGGGCCGCCTCAGCTCAATGACCTGGGGAGGAGAACACCACTTGGGGTCACAACCAATCATACATTTACAGAGATCACAGGTCATGCTCAATTAAGCATACATCACATTATCTTCATGCATCATCCTTATTTGATGGAACCTTAGTAACCAAGGGCTGATGTGTCTCCAACCTCATTCCCTGCTCCAGGCAGGAAGGTCTTGACTTTGATGGTCTTCCCCGGCGCTGGGAAGGGTGACTCCATCAGACTCCTCATGAAGGGGTAGACCAGGGCTGCAGAGATCCCCCTCCGCCTCTCCACCTCATCCAGGATCTGCACACAGCACAGGACAGGGGGTTGAGAGTTAGACCACACAGCACAGGACAGGGGGTTGAGAGTTAGACCACACAGCACAGGACAGGGGGTTGAGAGTTAGACCACACAGCACAGGACAGGGGGTTGAGAGTTAGACCCCACTGCAGACACAACACTCAATATTTCAAACAGAAAGTCCCAAATTCCCTATATAGTGCCTTATGGACCGTGGTCAAAAGTAGTGCACTAAATAGGGAATAAGGTTTCACTCGGGATGTAGATTGAGAATCTAGTAATAGAACAAGACCAAGTACATTCAGTCAGTATGGCCAGTAAATGGAAATGGTAGTGTGTTGCTGTCTGAAGTAAAGCTCCTGCTATTGTCTGGAACCAGGCTACCTTTGCCCCTTTTGACAAATACATCTGTGGCTGTCTGATATATTTGGAAAGTAGCAAAGGAAAATCCCACCCAATATGCCCACGTGTCTGTCTGTGTCAGACCTGTCTACTCCTGCCTGGAAAGTTTGTTGGAGAGAGACACACTCACATTCAGGGTCATATGATATCCCCTCCACTCCCCACACACCCTCGGTTCCCGGTGAAATCAAACACTCCCATCTTTCTCGCCTTAACTAGAAAAGCATTTCATACTCCTTGGAAAACAAATCCTCTCTCACCTACACAGGTCTCAAGCCCTCAAAATGGTGCCTTCTAAAACCTACACCCGCCACCTGTATGAGGGATGTTCAACCCTCACTGTTGAGGTGCCTGTGCTGTCACAAGACAGAAACAATCTATTGTATTTATGCATCCTTTTGGCCTTAAATGAATATGAAATTAAACTAACTGACAGCTTTTTGGCACATTTTAGCACTCACGACACAGTAATAAAAAGTTATTTTCATTCATTAGATACGTCTACTACCTCTTAATTGTTTCCCTTAACACAGGCCTTATTCACTTCAAATACACTGTTCATAGAGGATTCATGAGGAGGCAGATAAGGCATGGAGTACTTAAACACAATGAGCACTCTGTTTCATGTTAGCTCAACTCAGGAACAGGTGAAAGAAACAATTTAACTGGGAAATCAGAGAGAGGAAAAAGCAGAAAATAAGGTTTATGCTGGACAGGATGCCTTAGAGTGGAAATGCTGGCACAGCCTCAACTAGTTCACTCCTGGGAACAGTGGCCTCGGCTCGGCTCAGAGACAGGTAACTGCGATGACGGCTACACTAGTGTGTGTGTGTGTGTGTGTGTGTGTGTGTGTGTGTGTGTGTGTGTGTGTGTGTGTGTGTGTGTGTGTGTGTGTTTGTGTGTAAGCATGAACTCACCTTGGAGAACAGGTGGAAACAGCCCAGTCGGCTGATGACGCAGTACACCTCAGGAAGGCGAGGCCCTTTACCACTAGGCTGGAACAAGGGCACAAATTAAGAGTCTCGTCAGTCACTGGGGAAGAGAGGCTTGTAAGGTAACACAGACAGTAATGTGGCAATAGATACTAACATAAGATACTTGGTTAGGTTTATAATGCAACATCAATGAGAATATACTGAAACACTATCATACACACAAACTGTACTTGCTTTTATTCAGATAAAGTACCAGGTTAGTTCACAATCGGCTGTGGTTGAACAAATATTTATAAATCTGGTCTTTCAGCTGCTGTAGGTGGACGTCTTTAATATGGAGAGACTGAGGCTTCTCGTTGTAAACTAAACACAGGTGCTGCAGTCTCTACACAGTTAATGATCACCTCTACCCTCCACACTAAACAATCACAGACCAGTCTACTCTGGAGCCAACCAGGCCTCCTGGATCTATCCATCTAAAACACACACACACCTGCACGTGCACGCACACATACATGTGCACACACACACACACACACACACAAATTAGCACGTGCATATATATAAAGAAATCCCGATCCACTTGTCCATATTAGGAATGCAATTTTCTCCTCAGCTTTCTCCAAATGGATGATTAAATCAAGCATGTGGAACTTGGTTAAAGTCCTTAGGAATGTGTTGTTCATGCCAACTCCTTAGACTTCCACCAGGGAAGGAAGGAGCTGGGTTACCAGAGAGGAGAAAACTCACCTTTCTCACAGCATCAGGAGTCGTCTGATCTACAGCTACTTAATGTCCAACTACTGAGCTCAATACAGTCAAGTAACAGTCAGGACTGAGTTTAAGAATGGCCCCCATCTCAGTCTACGTGACACACAAATACAGTAGACTACTAAAACACACTGACAAACCCTACAAAACATACACGCTTTGTGAATGTACACATTCTTGGGCATAACAGTGACATTAAAAAAATCACAGCAAGCACAACATCCCACACAGCCATACTTTCTGAACTGTGGGCTCGTCATAAAATTTCAAATGACTAGAAACCCTTACTGGCGGGTTGTGCTCTACAATGACAAACCTAGACATTTCATGGTTTGTTTTTCGGCATTCTTCTCCTGAGAAACTCTCATGAAACAGAAGGAGTCCAGTTTTACTAAGATTCATCCGACCGTTTTGAAAGGCAAAAACAACCAAGCTTTGTTAAATACTGACATTAAAATTCACTTTATTTACTTTCTCTCCTATTCACACCCAGCGTGGTGACGCAATAACACCTCAATGGTCCCACAGGAAAGAAAAAAACCTTGTCAAAACAAACAGGGCTGGCTCAGCAGGGTGTGAACAGAACAGAGACCAGTGAATTAATGGTGGCTTGCTTACCAGCAGACGCCTGCAGTACCCAAACCTCCTGCTGCCATCCTCTCCAGTCAACATGAACGAGAAGGTCTCACTGTACCGAAACACACACACACACACACACACACACACACACACACACACACACACACACACACAGTCTCTGTTATAGTCAAACCAGCATACAGCTTGTAGAGATTGAACAGTGATCAAAGGAAACGTAGTGTTGGATCTCATTCACACTTTAGGGTTGGTGAAGTAGCACAGTCTCTGTGGCGGAGAGAGAAGACTGTTTTAGGGACCCACATTGTCAGGAGCAGGAGTGAGAGTAAGAGTCTACCAGGATTTCATGAAGATAATGGCATTAAAGCTTTGTGTTTTCTTCCTAATTTTACTCATTGATATTTACAGATCTAATCATACTATCAATTTATACGTTTTTTAACCTTCATCTATATATGGAAGACTTGTGCATCACAACTGATTAGTACCCATCTGGTTCAGGCAAGGAATGAGATTAATAGGCCCCCAGTGTGGTGGTGAGCTTTCCTCCGTGATGCAATGGGGTTATACAGGAATCTGTACTGTACCTGCTGTATTCAGATACTGGGGTCCAGTCCTTGGCATCTGGAAAGCAGAACTGGGGGATGGCTTTGAGTCTCTGCTCTGCCTCCCTCATCAGCTTGGTGGGCCTCTCTAGCTGTGAGACGAGACGAGAAAGGAACAGGAAATGTCTCAGTCAGAAACAGACCCAGACGCTTACAGTCTACTAAGTCTGTCCTCTTTACAGGGTCCCCAAAAATGTCCCCTACAGTAAGAATAAATGACCAGCCTAAGCATTCTCCCACACAGGGTCAGCGCCTCCTCCCCTTATCACCCCCAACCCCCCCCCCAACCCCCCGACGTCATTGGGTCATGCTTTTCTCTGGCAGAGAACCAACATACCGATATCTCCCAGGGGATTCTATCACTGAACCAAATCTTAAATAATTTAAAAAGAGATCTTTGAGTAAGTAAACACTTAACTACCATAGAAACCGTTTCCTGGTTACACCACTTACTGACAATAAACTCTGAAAACTCCCTCAACCCGTATGTTACGGCCATGGCCCTACTCTTCAGCAATATCTGCATCTACAGTGCCTTCAGAAAGTATTCACACCCCTGGACTTTTCCCCACATTTTATTGTGTCACAGCCTGAATTTAAAATGGATTACATTTAGATTTTGTGTCACTGGCCTACACACAATACCTCATAATGTCAAAGCGGAATTATATTCTTAGAAACATTTAGAAATAAATAAAAAATTAAAAGCTGAAATGTCTTGAGTAAATAAATATTCAACCCCTTCATGAGTAAAAATGTGTTTCACAACTCACATAAGTTGCATGGACAAAAATTGTGTTTAACATTATTTTTGAATGACTTCTTCATCTCTGTAACAACACACATACAATTATCTGTAATGTCCTTCAGTCGAACAGTGATTTTCAAACACAGACTCAACCACAAAGACCAGAGATGTTTTCCAATGCCTCATAGAGAAGGGCACCAATTGGTAGATGGGTAAAAACATTAAACAGACATTAAATATCCCTTTGCGCGTGTTGAAGTTATTAATTACACTTCGGATGGTGTATCAATACACCCAGTCACTACAGTCCTTCCTAACTCAGTTGCTGGAGAGGAAGGAAACCACTCAGGGATTTCACCATGAGATCAATTGTGACATTAAAACAGTTACAGAGTTTAATGGGTGTGATATGAGAAAACTGAGAATGGATCAACAACACTGTAGTTACTCCACAATACTAACCTATGACTAAATGAACTAAATGAAAATAAGGAAGCCTTTACAGAATAAAAATGTTCCAAAACATGCATCCTGTTTGTAATAAAGCACTAAAGAAAAACTGACAAAGAAATTAACTTCATGTCCTTGAATACAAAGTGTTATGTTTGGGGCAAATCCAACACAACACATCACCGAATACCACTCTTCATATTTTCAAGCATGGTGGTTGCATCATGTTATGGGTAGAATTATCATCGGCAAGGACTGCACAGGTTTTTTAAAATAAATGAAATAGAACTAAACACAGTCAAAATCCTAGAGGAAAACCTGGTTCATTCTGCTTTCCAACAGATACTGGGAGACAAATTCACCTTTCAGCAGGACAATAACCTAAAACACAAGGCCAAATATACACTGGAGTTGCTAACCAAGATAACATTGAATGTTCCTGTGTGGCTTAGTTACAGTTTTGACTTAAATCGGCTTGAAAATCTATGACAAGATTTGAAAATGGCTATCTATAAATGATCAACAAACAACTTGACAGAGCTTGAAGAATTAAAAATAAGAATAATATGCAAATATTGTACAATCCAGGTGTGCAAAGCTCTTAGTAGACTTACCCAGAAAGCTGTAATGATTATAACATGTACTGACTCAGGAGTATGAATACTTATGTAAATTTGATATTTCTGTATTAGCTTTTTTTTTTTATGTGCTAAAATTTCTAAAAACCTGTTTTCACTTTGTCATTATGGGGTATTGTGTGTAGATGAGTGGGACACTTTTTTATTATTAATTATTTTGAATTCAGTTTTTAACACTACAAAATGTGAAGAAGTCAAGGGGTATGAATACTTTCTGAAGGAACTGTATGTGCTAGACTAATGTGGCCATAACGGGTACTAAAAGTGGATTAAATAACACAGACTTTTTTGACCGCCGAAATCAATATTGTTCTGTATGAAAATGAGCCATTTTCAATTCTATTTCAACATGCAAACAACATTGGTAAGGGTCTCCGACCTCCATATATCACAGCTCTCAGCATACATACTTCTGTAGGTCCAGTGAGTAATGTCTCAGAAGAAACAGTTATCTACCAGGACCCCTTCCTGTTTAAATCCTTTCTCTCACTTAAGGGACTTGACACTGCTGTCTGACCCATGGCCAGGGGGCCCGAGGGGCCAGAATACAGTTTGGTTGGTCCCTTACCTTGGGGAACTGGTAGGTGACTTCAGGAAAGAAGGAGTTTTTGGTGGGCTTCTTCTTGAGGGACACCACCACAAAGTACTCAAACAGCTCCCTCTCCTGCCACTCAATCAGCTGCAGCTCCAGTGTGCGGTAGCTAGGGGCCCTCCTCAGCATTGACTGCAGCTTCAGCAGCCTCTGGGTGTGGGCTGGGGAGAGAAGAGAGAGGGATATGGACAGTTCAACCTTCAGTACAGGGTTGTATTGACAAAATGCATATCCCAAACACTGTGTACTACACACAACTGACAGCACTCAAAGCTAATAAAGCACTACAAACCATGCAGTCTGACAAAGAGCTTACAGTCCAACATTCAATGTTACCATTGGATTCTCCTTAGGTTGAGAGAGAACATAATGAGAGAATGTTCTCCAAACATTATTGGAACATATTTAGTCACGCATGATGTTTCCAAAACCATGTTACGATGTAAAAGGAAATCAAACATTCAAGAACCCCTGAAAAGTTGCCAGGCGGTTCCTGGGATGATTTAAAAAAATAATAATTAAATCATAAAATGCTTTGGAAACAAAACAAATGGAGGTTAAATGATTGTTATCTCTAACCTACCAAAAGCATTCTGGGAACCAAAACTTAAGCGGATTTAAAACGTTATCAGTGTGTTGAAACACAGCTTAAACCTCTATACTCACACATGTTTATCCTCACACAGTCCAACACATAACAACCTAAACACAGATTAGAGAGAAGTACAAACCTTATAGTTCACCATAACTGTCATCACAGATGGCTTGTGTTTAAAACAGAGTATGAACAGAATCAGCAATGAGTTCGAACACAGTGCATTTAGTATTTATTCAAAAGAATGACAGTTGTATAGTCTATAGCACATCCATTACATCTTTATTTTGCCTTTCAGTTACATTTCTGTGGTCCCTTTGGTCACAAGTCACTTGATCGATGTCTCGTTCCAAACACCGACTTGTCAAAACAGAGATGTGCGCTGCTTGTATCCAGGTAATCTTAGGTTTTATTACATACAGTCGGGAGAAACTACTGGATATAAGAGCAACGTCAACTCACCATCACTACGACCAGGAATACAACTTTCCTGAAGCGAATCCTGTGTTTTGCCCACCACCCAGGACAATGGATCGAATCCCAGCCGGCGAACCAAAACAACGTCGCCGTAAAACGGTCTTTTGGTCAGGCTCTGGAGATGGGCACATCGCGCAACGCTCCCAAACATACTACTCGCCAATGTCCAGTCTCTTGACAACAAGGTTGATAAAATCCGAGCAAGGGTAGCATTCCAGAGAGACATAAGAGACTGTAACGTTCTTTGTTTCACGGAAACATGACTCACTCGAGACACGCTATCGGAGTCGGTACAGCCAGCTGGTTTCTTCAAGCATCGGGCTGACAGAAACAAGCATCTTTCTGGTATGAAGAGGGGTGGGGGGGTATGCCTTATGATTAACGAGACGTGGTGTGATCATAACAACATACAGGAACTCAAGTCCTTCTGTTCACCTAACTTAGAATTCCTCACAATCAAATGTCGACCGCATTATCTACCAAGAGAATTTTCTTCGATTATAATCACAGCCGCATATATTCCCCCCCAAGCAGACATATTGACGGCCCTGAACAAACTTTATTTGACTCTATGTAAACTGGAAACCACATATCCTGAGGCGGCATTCATTGTAACTGGGGATTTTAACAAGGCTAATCTGAAAACAAGACTCCCTAAATTCTACCAGCATATTGATTGTGCTACCAGGGCTGGTAAAACCCTGGATCATTGTTATTCTAACTTCCGCGATGCATATAAGGCCCTCCCCTGCCCTCCTTTTGGAAAAGCTGACCACAACTCCCTTTTGTTGCTCCTAGCCTATAGACAGAGACTAAAACAGGAAGCTCCCACGCTCAGGTCTGTTCAACACTGGTCCGACCAATCTGATTCCACGCTTCAAGATTGCTTCGATCACGTGGATTGGGATATGTTCCACACTGCGTCAAACAAGAACATTGACGACTACGCTGATTCGGTAGTGAGTTTATTAGCAAGTGCATCAGCGATGTCATACCCACAGCAACTATTAAAACATTCCCAAACCAGAAACCGTGGATTGATGGCAGCATTCGGGCGAAACTGAAAGCGCGAACCACTGCTTTTAATCAGGGCAAGGTGACCGGAAACATGACCGAATACACACAGTGTAGCTATTCCCTCCGCAAGGCAATCAAACAAGCTAAGTGTCAGTATAGAAACAAAGTAGAGTTGCAATTCAACGGCTCAGACACAAGAGGTATGTGGCAGGGTCTACAGTCAATCACGGATTACAAAAAGAAAACCAGACCCGTCGCGGACCAGGATGTCTTGCTCCCAGACAGACTAAACAACTTCTTTGCTCACTTTGGGGACAATACAATACCACTGACACGGCTAACTACCAAAACCTGTGGACTCTCCTTCACTGCAGCCGACGTGAGTAAAACATTTAAACGTGTTATCCCTCGCAAGGCTGCAGGCCCAGACGGCATCCCCAGCCGCGTCCTCAGAGCATGCGCAGACCAGCTGGCTGGTGTGTTTACGGACATATTCAATCAATCCTTATCCCAGTCTGCTGTTCCCACATGCTTCAAGAGGGCCAACATTGTTCCTGTTCCCAAAAAAGCTAAGGTAACTGAGCTAAACGACTACCGCCCCGTAGCACTCACTTCCGTCATCATGAAGTGCTTTGAGAGACTAGTCAAGGACCATATCACCTCCACCCTACCTGACACCCTAGACCCACTCCAATTTGCTTACCACCCCAATAGGTCCACAGACGACGCAATCGCAACCACACTGCACACTGCCCTAACCCATCTGGACAAGAGGAATACCTATGTGAGAATGCTGTTCCTCGACTAAAGCTTAGCATTTAACACCATAGTACCCTCCAAACTCATCATCAAGCTCGAGACCCTGGGTTTCGACCCCGCCCTGTGCAACTGGGTACTGGACTTCCTGATGGGCCGACCCCAGGTGGTGAGGGTAGGTAACAACATCTCCACCCCGCTGATCCTCAACACTGGGGCCCCACAAGGGTGCGTTCTGAGCCCTCTCCTGTAATCCCTGTTCACCCACGACTGCGTGGCCATGCACGCCTCCAACTCAATCATCAAGTTTGCAGACAACACTACAGTGGTAGGCTTGATTACCAACAACGACAAGACAGCCTACAGGGAGGAGGTGAGGGCCCTCGGAGTGTGGTGTCAGGAAAATAACCTCACACTCAACGTCAACAAAACAAAGGAGATGATCGTGGCCTTCAGGAACAGCAGAGGGAGCACCCCCCTATCCACATCGACGGGACAGTAGAGGAGAGGGTAGTAAGTTTTAAGTTCCTCGGCGTACACATCACGGACAAACTGAATTGGTCCACCCACACAGACAGCGCCGTGAAGAAGATGCAGCAGCCTCCTCAGGAGGCTGAAGAAATTCGGCTTGTCACCAAAAGCACTCACAAACTTTTACAGATGCACAATCGAGAGTATCCTGTCGGGCTGTATCACCAGCTGGTACGGCAACTGCTCCACCCACAACCGTAAGACTCTCCAGAGGGTAGTGAGGTCTGCACAATGCATCCGGGGGCAAACTACCTGCACTCCAGGACACCTACACCACCCGATGTCATAGGAAGGCCATAAAGATCATCAAGGACAACAACCACCCGAGCCACTGCTTGTTCACCCCGCAATCATCCAGAAGGCGAGGTCAGTACAGGTGCATCAAAGCAGGGACCGAGAGACTGAAAAACAGCTTCTATCTCAAGGCCTTCAGACTGTTAAACAGCCACCACTAACATTGAGTGGCTGCTGCCAACATACTGACTCAACTCCAGCCACTTTAATAATGGAAAAATGGATGTAAAATGTATCACTAGCCACTTTAAACAATGCCACTTAATATAATGTTTACATTCCCTACATTACTCATCTCATATGTACATACTGTACCCTATACCATCTACTGCATCTTGCCATCTTTATGTAATACATGTATCATTAGCCACTTTAAACGATGCCACTTTTATGTTTACATACCCTACATTACTCATCTTATATGTATATACATCTACTGCATCTTGCCTATGCCGTTCTGTACCATCACTCATTCATATATTTTTATGTACATATTCTTCATCCCTTTACAGTTGTGTGTATAAGGTAGTTGTTGTGGAATTGGTAGGTTAGATTACTCGTTGGTTATTACTGCATTGTCGGAACTAGAAGCACAAGCATTTCGCTGCACTTGCAATAACATCTGCTAACCATGTGTATGTGACAAATAAAATTTGATTTGTATTTGAACAGACAGCTATAGACCAAGTGCACCATTGTTCTCCAGGGACTGAGCTTCAACTGCATACTGTGACCTCTCACCTTTGAACCTGTCATCAGAGTCGCTCTCGCTCTCACTGTTGTCATCTGTAAACAGATCGGAGAGAGAAAAAAGGTTTGTTTAGGGTCAGGGGTCAACTCTACAACTATGTTTATGCCATACAGATGAGATGACTGGGGAAGGCACAAATATTTACTCCCTGATCCAGACAGTGGATGGAGAGAAGGAAGGGAGGAGCCCCTATGTACCTCTCAGAGATGCCGTCTCAATATTAGACAAGGACAGCTTCTTCAGCCTCTTCTTCCCTCTCTTGGTAGAGTAAATGGAGTTGATTCTCTGGACAATCTGTAAACAGTGAAAGGGAAGGGGAAGCTCAGTGTCTGTACAACCTACAGTAGAGGACTATCTGATCTCCTGTGGTGAAGCTCTTCAAAGTTGGCTCCATTCAATGTGTGGGAGGAGGAAGAGATAGACATAAAATCCTTCTCAGTGCTCTATCTCTCTACATGTCCAGAACTATCCCTGGGATATGGCTTGTGTTTAAAACAAAGTATGAACAGAATCAGCAAAGAGTTTCGGAAACAGTCCATTTAGGAATTATTCAAAAGAAATACATTTGTATAGTCTACAGCAAATCCATCTTCATTTTGCCTTCCAGGTAGATGCATGGCCCCGTAGATACATGGCTTCCAAGAATAGAATAGTCCTTGAGGAGATCATCATGGAGAGAACAGGTTCATTCCTACAGCCTGGAGTGTTTTATATTGTACCTTGGGTATCCTCCGGTGCCTACGAGAGGCCAGGGTGTCGCTGGCGCTGCTCAGGCTGTCATCCAGCAGGCAGCAGGGGGAGGGAGAGACCCCCAGATGGGGCGGCAGCAGCAGCATGTCATCATGGCTGTGTCGCTTGGACAGGCGGGACGCCCGGTGACTCTTCTTGTCTGTGGGACCAGAGAGGCGCAGGGACTGGCTACTGGGCTTAGAGGGCAGCTGTGGAGGGGGAGAGAGAGGACAATATTGAGGCTGTATCCCAGATGGCAACCTATTCTCTTTATAGTTCACTATTTCTGACCAGGGCCCATAGGATTACGCAATGGACCTTGGTTTGGTCTGGGATTGACTGAGGTTTTTGTCATGACAATAAGTAATCGTACCCAATAATACAATATATTTTCCTCACCGCACAGTGACCTCATTCCCAGTTGAACACAAGGAAATTCTAAATCATCTTTCCTACGACGAGACAGTGCCCATCCATATTAAAGCAGCAGAGCCAAACCTACATTTCCAGGCAGAATGACAGTATTTTACTGGAACTCCACCAGGTTTCAACACATCAAAAGGCTTCTGTAGCGCAAATAATGAGAAATCTAGCTGTGAAATAAGATTATTGGAGGATCCTGTCCAGGTTTCAGAGCTCTAACTCCAGTCTGAGGGATAATTTTACTGCAGGAAAATACCTCAGTTCTGCTAGCTAGCTGGGTTACCTGAGGAGGTGAGTTGAGTTTCTGGGAGGTCCAGGTCCGGCTGCTTTCCGGTACCAAGCGGTTCTTCCGACCCAAACTCCTCCTCTTCAGGTCCACATCCTCGTACGGGTTCTCCTTCTCTGTGTGACGACATTTAGAAAACAGATTAAGGTCTAAGATAGCAGCAGCTGTTCAGAAGGATCTGTTAAGGTTCAGGGAGAAGGAAGGTATTTGACTAGACAAGACAAAGCCAGAGGGGCTTCAAGCCAGAGTCTGTGTGAGATGACATGGGGCAGGAGAGGGAGTTGGGGGGCAGGAGAGAGGCTCCCCGTGGTGGTGCTCAGATCAAAATAAGTCATGCAGGGGCCAGGTTAAAGGTCACTCTCAGCTGGCTGCTACAATGCCCAAATGTACTGTCTCTTTAAACAGTTACTGTTGGCCCAGGGCCCCGGCGGCCCCGCTGGCCCCTGACCGACTGCACTGTGCCGAGACTCCCGGACACTGGGCTGCTAGTGGTGAGTCATGGCCGGAGTATGCAGGCTGTCTGCTGCGGGAGGCGAAGGGGAGGAGTGGGGCAGGACATCCTCCTCCTCCTCCTCTCAGGTATCACTGAACTTCATTCTCACATCCTTTCAATGAGACTGTTGATGTAGAAATGTTCACTCAACATTTCAGAGGTGTTGCACAAAGAGTTTTGGGTTTTTCCACTGCACACTGATGGGAATCTCACACAGCACTGCTTTCACTGATGTCACTTGGAAAAGGGCCAGCCAGCGTGTATAAAAACTGGTATAACACCACTGCCCATGTCCATCCAGACGTGCTCTGAGAATAGCATTTCAGCTGGGTCTGAAAAGGTTGTGAGAAAATGAAAGAACTGCACTAAAAAGGAAAACAGAGCCAGATGGTGTCGAAAGGCATGAGGGAAAAGACTTGCAGTGAAAGACGAGCACTACACTAAATCTACACTTCAGCATCTCAATGATGGAAGAGAATCCTATAAACGGAGGAACACCTTGAAGGCCAACGTTAAACTGTGCTAAATGTATCTGTTAAAGGTATCTGTTTTGTTAAAAGGGGTTCATCATTTATTGCCTATTTATGAACCATCTTAGTGAGATCATCAGAGCATTCTGCCATGTCATGCTAAAAATGAAAGTCCAGTCAGACTGGGCTCTTCCCTCTTCCCTCCCTATGTATTATCAGAGCTGATGAATACGCCTGGGTATAAGCCTGGGTATAGCTGGGACCGTAAACTGAAAATTGAGACTGACCATGCCAATCACTTATCTCAGGCAGTTTGCTGATATTGTCCATTACAATAAGTAGCGTATACTAGAGAAATGTGAAGTTTGAAATTAAATAAGTTTACTAATATGTGTGATTGTTAATGGGACAATTGATGGCTACAACCATCAAACTTCTAGTAGTAGTTTTAAGGGTAATATAAAAAAAAATATACTGTGATGCATGCACATTGTTATAAACTATTGTTATATTTATCATTATCACGTCAATTCAGGAAATTTATCGCGATATGGATGTTTGCCTGTATGGTCCAGCTCTAGGGCTGGACTGACTGACGTCTCAGTGCTCTGGACCCCATTCCACTGAAGCAGAGTAATGACAGCCTGCTGGGATGATGATATGTCTCCATGGCTTCTGACGCACTGGAGGGTACGAATCAACTGCTGTGGTTACTCACATCCAAACACACACACACATTCTCTCACACACACAGACACACACACACACACACACACATACATACCTCTCCTGACCTGGCTGCACCCACACTGTGACTCGGCATCTGTTTACACAATAGGCTCTCTCTAGAGCGAGACAGAGGACAGACTATCTACACAATGTCAGGATGGGATTACCCCATGAAAGGGCTATGGACAGAATGTCCCTCGCCATCGAGTGGCTGCTACAGTGGCACCAGTCATTCATTTCTGTCTCCTAGAGATTAACAGAAATGTTCACGGGACCAAGACGGGCTTGAGATCTGTCTAAACGTTTGGTGGCACCACAAACCATGCTGTAACTGTACAGTGTAAATCCTTCAGAGAAGGCTTGTGACCACTTGGGCCAAATTTGTTGGGAGATATATATAGTATTTTTGGAATCTAAGTTGTTTAACACTCATACCTCAAAAATGCTAAAAAAAAACAGTATAAATGTATGATTACATAGACAAAACAAAGCATCATTATTCCAGTCAGCAGATTCCCATGCAGTGTTAGAGCAGAGATAATCTGGATCAGACAGACAGGCCAGGGAGGCCATTTTACCTCACCACCACCACTGGTGACAATGATGTTAGACAGACTCAGTTCAGCTTGGGGTTGATGACGCAGACATAATCCATTACTGCTGAGTCACTGTTGTGTACAGAACCTGATTCACCAGACGGGAAACCTATTCCCAGTGGCACTACGCTAATCAAACTATAGCTTGTCATAAAATATGACCATTTATACCAGAAATCTTCTTAGGGATCGGTGTCCCGTCCATGGGACGGTTGATCTAACGTAAGCTAATGCGATTAGCATGAGGTTGTAAGTAACAAGAACAAGAACAATTGTTTACAGACAGATTATTTCACTTATAAATCACTATATCACAATTCCAGTGGGTCAGAAGTTTGTGGGTCAATTGCAGGTGTACCTGTGGATGTATTTCAAGGCCTACCTTCAAACTCAGTGCCTCTTTGCTTGACATCATGGGAAAATCAAAAGAAATCAGCCAAGACCTCAGAAAACAATTTGTAGACCTCCACAAGTCTGGTTCATCATTGGGAGCAATTTCCAAACGCCTGAAGGTACCACATTCATCTGTACAAACAATAGTACGCAAATGGCAAATCTGACCATGACTCCATTATCCTGCTTCGTGTTTACAACCAGAAGCTCAAACAGGAAGTACCAGTGATGCACTGAATACAGACATTGTTGGATGAAGAAGATGGGAGGCTATAAGACTGTTTTTCTAGTACAGACTGGAATATGTTCCGGGATTTAACCGTTAGCATTGAGGAGTTTACCACAACAATCACATGCTTCATCAATAAGTGCATAGACTATAAGAACGTATCAAAACCAAAAACCATGAATTACAGGCACTATCCACGCTGGGCTAAAGGCTAGAGCTACTGCTTACAAGGGACGGGACACGGACACAACAAAGAAAGCCCCTCCGACCTCCGACAAGACATCAAACATGCAAAAGGACAATATAGGAGGAAGGTGGAATGCAATCACAAGGCCAGAATACCAGGGCATGTTCTCATAGCATGTGCAGACCAGCTGGCAAGTGTCTTCACAGACATTTTCAATCTCTCCTCGTCCCAGTCTGTAATCCCCAAATGTTTCAAACTGCCACCATTATCCCTATTCCCAAGAGCTCCAATGTAATCTGCCTAAATGACTATTGCCTCCTGTACTCCATGTTCACCCACGACTGCATGGTCACGCACAACTCCAACACCATCACCAAGTTTGCCGGTGACACAACAGTGGTAGGCCTGATCATGGATGACGATGAGACAGCATATAGGAAGGAGGTCAGAGACTAAGTAGTGTGGTGCTAGGACAACAACATCAGTAAGACCAAGGATCTGATCGTGGACTATAGGGGAAATAGGGGAGAGCCCGCCCCTATCCATGTTGACAGGGCTGTTGTGGAGAGGGTCGAGAGCTTCTAGTCCCTTGGCATCCACTAAGGACTTAACATGGTTCCCACACACCCGCACAGTCGTGAAGAGGGCATGGCAGCAACTCTTCCCCCTCAAGAGGCTGAAACGATTTGGCATTGGCCCTCAAATCCTCAAAATGTTCTACAGATGTACTATTGAGAGCATCTTGACAGGCTGCAGCACTACTCTGTATGGCAAATGCATTGCCCTTGATCTCAAAGCGCTACAGAGGGGGGTGCGGACAGCCCAGTACATCACAGGAGCCGAGCTCCCTGACATCCAGGACCTCTATATCAGGTGGCATCAGAGGAAGGCCCGAAAAATGTCCAAAGACTCCCAAGCCATACTGCTGCCATCCGGCAAACGTACTGGGGAATCAGCTCTCAAACCAACGGCCTCGGAGACAGCTTCTACCCCCAAACCATATGACTGCTAAATAGCCAGACTGCTAAATAGTAAATTAATGGTACTCAAACTATCTGCACTGACTCTATCTTGCACTGACCCTACGTATACTCACTAGACTATATATACACACCATATTCACACTCACTAGACTATATATAGACACCATATTCACACTCACTAGACTATATGTACACACCATATGCACACTCACTAGACTACATATAGACACCATATTCACACTCACTAGACTATATATACACACACCATATACACACTCACTAGACTAAATATACACATCATATTCACACTCACTAGACTATATATACACCCCATATTCACACTCACTAGACTATATATACACACCATATTCAAACTCACTAGACTATATATACACACCATATTCACACTCACTAGACTAAATATACACATCATATTCACACTCACTAGACTATATATACACATATATATACACACCATATTCACACTCACTAGACTATATATACGCACCATATTCACACTCACTAGACTATATATACACACCATATTCACACTCACTAGACTATATATACGCAGACCATATACATACACACTCACTCATATACACTCCAACACAAAACCCACAAACATTCACACACACACGCACACACACACACATCATATGCTGCTGCTACTCTGTTCTATATTTTAGTCTTCTTATTATCTATCATGATGACTAGTCACTTTACCCTGCCTTCAGGTACATATCTACCTCAAATACCACATACCTCTGCACTTTGATCTGGTACTGGTACTGGTACTTCCTGTATATAGCTCCATTCTTGTGTATTTTATTTTATTCCTTGTGTTACTATTTGTATTATTATTTTTTAATTCTGAAACGAGGGCTCGTAAACAAGCATTCCATGGTAAAGTCTACACCAGTTGTATCCAGCGCATGTGGCAAATTAAATTTGATTTTGAGAAGTCTATTTATTTAATGTACTCATTGTTAGTGGGCTACTGCCTCAGACAGCTATGATCTCCTCACATAGTTGATGAAATGCTTCGAGAAGGGCTGTGTGTGTCTGAGTCCAAAGTGTCTGGGCTGCTACACGTTGAAATACGAGCGGAGAGGGACCAGAACATGGCTTATCTCCCACTGCTGTAGCTGCTGCCTCCAACAGAACATCTGACCTGTAAACCGCTGCTTAGCGGTGGTGGAGACCGCCATTCCATGCTGTGATCAGAGCCAGCTAGGCCTATTTCAGACTGGAGCAGCCAGGATCACTGGGGAGAGACAGCTCACAGAGGCAATGTATTTCTCTGTAACTAATCATCATTCAGCCAAAATGCCTTCGACCGCATCGACGATCCCATACTCGAGGTGTTCGACCAGCGAACAATGGACTCTTTTTTTGGGGTACGCATGAAAGTCCCCCGGGTCCCCTCGTGGCCACCGATTCATGCTCTGCCTGGAACCATTGGTCATCTTCAGAGACTGAATAAAACGCCATAGAGGACGAATAGAGGAAGAGAGTTAACCATGTATGAGGGAGAAATGTGGCCATTACAGTCTTAATTTGACCCATGTGCTTGCAAAAAAAATGCTCAAAGGCTACAAACATATATCAACCAACACTCAATCTCTAATTTCCAACTAAAAACATGTCAGCCCCCATTCTTTTACTGGGTCTCACATTCAAGCCTGATGAGCAGGAAGGAGATTTATAGTGGAGGGGCCGAGAATGGCCGGGCGAGACGTGACAGACATCGCTGCCACATGAAGCACCTCAGGAGAACCAGCCTTTTCACTGTCCACAGTCCTCAGGACGTTTACTACTGGAAAGGAATTTGGCATACATTTGTACTTTGTCACCCTCAATACAGAGAAATTAGAGTTGGTCTTGCTTATACCGTGATATTGTAGTTTTCCATGTTACCAAAAGTCCTTGTTAGAGGATAGATATTCCCCCAATTTTGTGAAAACAATTCCTTGTGAGACTGTCGAACCCTTGATTTATGTGAAATTAGCTTTAGTGCTAGGTCTGGGCTTTAGCTGAGGCATATCAAGTTGACATTTTCCCAAGCCACAGAGTAATCTTACAATTTAATCCAGTAAACGGAGGAGTGCCATTCTTTGTCTCGAGGAATGGCCTGATAATGAAGAGTGAGTGATGATCATATTTTCTTTACATAACCATACAGGGCTGAATAAACATAAAGCAGGAATATGAAGTATAAATCTAGCATTGATTTTTGAAAAGCCCTGAGAGTTTTTCAGTCAACTATTTGGGATTGTCCAATAGAAAGCAGATGGGGTATAAATGTACCCCATGACTGTCAAATTCCTTTTAACCAGGGGAAGGCCAGCTCGCAATATATAACCCATCTGTTGTTGCTGGCTCCCACATAACCATTGTCTGGAGACAGACACACAGAGCTTTCAGCATATAAAGAAATACTTGTTATCAGTCCATAACAATTAGGAGTTGATGGTGAAACCAGAAAGCAGCACACGTCTTTATGCCATCCTTCAGAATAAAGACAATCCAGTCTACTTGGCAGCTGAGAGTGTGAGGATATGAGAGAGTGACCAACAATCAGACCTCTCTAGAAATCTACCAAGTGTGTGAAAGGATTTTGGAATTACTACTTGCATCAGCAATCACTAACAGAGTTTAGCTTTCAACAATCCTGGTTATTCACTGAATTACAATGCATCAGTAAGTCTTGCAGGTCAGGCTGAGTTATCCTGAGGTATCCAGACACAGCACCATGCTTACCCACTATGTCCTCATAGGCGTTCTCCTCTAAAGTGCTTTTGGAGCTGGGCCGGCTGCTGCGGGTCTCTGTGGAAACAGTGCCATTCTCTGTGTGAGAGGATCGGTACGAGGAGGCCAGGTTGGCAGCATCCTCCAACTCACATGACTCCCTGGAGAGAGAGAGAGAGAGGAAAAGTGGGTGGACAACGCACAGGAGGGAGGGAAAGATGGGTAGAAACAAGAAACAGGGAGGGAGGATGAAAAAAGCAGAAAATAATATTGAATTTAATCATGCATGGCTGTGCTGAGACAGTGGAGAGGAGAGCTGCAGTCCAGAGGGTCTGGTTCCTTCCATCCTGACATCCTCTACTGGCCAATTACAATCAACGAGGACCACCTGAGTGGATGAAAGCCACTGTTCCAATGAGACCCAAATATGCCTCATCCCTCAACAGCCCTCTATGAAGCTGCCAATTAAACAGAGAGAGAGAGAGAGAGAGAGAGAGAGAGAGACCTGGAGCACTGGTTCAGAGCACCTCTAATCTAATTATGCTGACAGCAACATGTGCTCCAATCACAAAGTCATTTCCTGTTTATTTACCACCAACCCAAACATTTTCTGGAGTTCTGTGTACTGTACGTATGTACACAGCATGACAGCTTGTGTGTGTCTGGACTCTGAATGCTCAGGACAGGACAGGGGGAGTGTCCCTCCATTAGATCAGTGAGATCACGCCTGCTATCCTGCTGTCCTGCTCCATTGACGGCTCATGGCTTTTAAACATGCTCTGAAATTGCCTCTGCCGCAGGAATGTTAAAAACACTGACTCCAAGTCAGGGACATTAAAGGATCTCTTCCTCCCCGCTCATCAAGAGGATCTGGAAAGGCCCTGCCCTCAGTCATTGGCCTAAACAAGTTGTGCTCTGGCGGCAATTTAAAGGGGGATAAATAACGAGGGTAATAAACAATATCAAGTGTTCCAGAAAGACATAACAGGCTAATAGCTGCCTGTACTGCACAGCTCTATAGCAACATAATGAAGAAGGATGAGGAGGCACACTGGGAACCTTGGGATGTCCACTGGCAAGACAACATACTGTAGGCCTTTGCTAAATAACAGGCATGATATAAGAAGAATACAGTCCTGTTTTGATGTTACTTGGAACGTTGTTGAAAAGCTGTAGGATTTCAAGGATAGAACAATTGATGGTCTTGGACATGAACAGTTTGGCTGGAGCTGAGCAGTGATATTTAAGGATGTGCTAATTCAACCATTATTACAGTACACTGTGTTATAGACATTTACAGTAATACTTTGTTTCTCACGGACAGCAGACATTCGTTACCTGGCCTTATACTAAGATACACAATGTCCTGTCTAATGTAGTTGACATTTGCAATAAGTTTGCAATTAGGCTACTTGATGTTTGTTCAATGAAAGCCTGGCATTCTAACAAAACAACACTGGAAAAACAGCAGAGACTGAATTTAACATATTCCATTTCAATGGCAACATTCTAGACAAATCAAATAAGAAAAAACAAAAGCTATGAACAATATCAATATAACAATGTGATCCTCTTCATATGAAGCCAAAAATACCATCTTTCTAATGCAGGAAAACATTAAGGCCTTAAGAAAATGAACAGCAGATTCAATGTTTATCTGCTTATTATCAAACGCTGAACAGAGGCAGACTTGGTGGAACCAATTCAGTTAGCAGCATCACTACGAAGTGAGCGAGAACACTCTACTGTCTATCTGACTACAACCAGAGCCAGACAAAAGGCCAATCATTTAATACACTTGAACACCAACAAAGTAAAGCTTGGTCTATGATCCTTACCCCCCTAAAAACATTCTCAGGACATGTTAAAGACATTTACAAATCCAAGACAAATAAATGTTCTAGCCGTCCATGTGCAACTCTCAGAAAGGAACTAAACAAATTCACTGCCTCTCTGTTTTTACTGCAGCCTGCAGGACCTATGTTTTGTTTTGCAGCTCCATAAATCAGCATCTCCTGTTCGCCATGTTGTTTGATCAGCATGGCTGATTCTGAGGGGGAGGGAGGGCCCGGGGGATGAGATACACATGTTTTACTGTCTGAGAATGCACTAAACACAACACAAAAACATCAGTTCACTGAACCGTGGACTTACTGACACATGCCATAACAACAAAAGACTACACTTAGAACAGAATGTGCTATTTAGAACCTTAAAGAGTTCATAGGAGAACACTTTGAATAACCCTTTTTGGTTGCAGGTAGAACACTTTTGGATCCAGGTAGAAAGAACCCTTTCTACAGAGGGTTCTAGGCGGAACCTAAAAGGGTTCTAACTGGAACCAAACAGGGTTCTAACGGGAACCAAAACGGGTTCTCCTATGGGGACAGCCGAATAACCTATTAGGAACCCTTTTTTCTAAGAGCGTACACGTCTAGAGGTGATGTCACTATTCTCACCTGTCCTGGAGTCTCTTGGGGGAGCTCCCATCCTTTGTCAGATTTCGCATCATGTTGGGTGCGGGGGTGATGGGCAGCAGGGGTGCTGACTCCTCAGAGGCACTGCCAGGTGGTAGTCCGTTGATTGGCGACATTCCCTTGTGGTTGCGGTTGGCGTCGTACTCAAAGGTGCGTTTAGGTTTGGGCAGGGGGTTGACTGGCATGCCCTCCGGGGTCTGTTGACAAGGGGGCTCTGGGCTCTCGGTCTCTGACCGGGTTGAGCTCACACTGAACCTCTGTCTGGAGAGTTTATCAGAGGCCGGCAGGGCGTCTGGTTCTGTGGCCACAGAACATATACTGCTGCGTTTACTGGTGCCCCTACTGTCCAAGTCCTCGACCCCACCTATCATAAAACACTTCTGTCTCGTTTTGTCTGGTGCATAGCAGTTACTAAGATACCGCGGTGGCTGGCTGGGGCTCTCCTTCAGCACCTTCTCAATCTTTTGTATCCGATTGAGTACAGCAGACGTTTCCTTCCGAGCAGACAGGGAGCTCAGGAATAAGGAAGAGGAGTCTGTCTTTCCTGGCCTCTTCTGGAAGCGGCCCAGGCACTCCCTGTCTGAGGCTGCCTCCTCTTCCTCCGTCTCTGGGTAGGAGCACTCTGAGAAAGCCGTACTCATCCTCCGGATACTCTTGAAGTCAAAGGTCTTCTCACTGCAAGGTGAGGGGAGGAGGCTGGGGCAGCCCTCGCTGCCGCCCACACGCTCACCTACAGGCCTCTTCTCCAGACACAGGCTCATCCTAGGCAGAGCCACCCTCCTGCACTCCCATTCTGAGATCTTCTTACGGATGGCCACAGAGGATGCTCCTGACACAGGGCGGCTGAGAGAGAGGGTGCGCTTGTGGCCGTGGTTGGATGAAGGTCCCAGGGAGAGGGTGCTCCAGCTCAGGGGACCACCACTCAGTCCACCTCCCCCTGGAATGTCCTCCTGTTTCTGGTTCTCTTTCTGCTCCTCCTGGGCCTCCTGACGCACCTGTGCCCCACCAGAGGGCTTGTAGATGGAGAGCTTGTTGTCCAGGCAGCTAATGCTCTTGGACTTGGTAAGTCGGCTCTGGGACGGTAAGTCACAGGAGAGGGAGGCTCCACTGCAGAGGCTAGCGGTCTTGCTGCTCCAGCCGGCCCGGCCCAAGAGTCTGCCGTCTGTTTTGACGTATCTGACGTGCTGCCTGTTGTCCTCGCTGTCGCTGAGCGGGGCGTGGCACCGCCCCTGTGTGGCAGAGAGAATGGGGGGTGGGGACGCAGACTGGCACCTGGAACGAGAGTAAGGGGGATCAGAAACATCATGATACCATTCCTTACAACGTTACTTTCTTTGCTCCCAAATACCAAAATAATTTAGCTCACTAAACAGCTCGGGAGAGTCTGGCACTGAGAGCTGCTGTGAATTTCTCTCAACACTGCTGACTGCACATTGAGAGAAACTAGGCATGGAATACCAGTGGTTACCTCAGGTGTGTTCAGCTTACCAGTGGAAGATGAATCATAGCAGCTAAAGTTTACAGGGCAACAGAGGGGGGGGAAACTCTCTCTTTAGAGAAGAAAGAAAAGAAAGGAAAACCCTTCAACGCCAGAATGTATTTCTAAGATAATAGGCAACATGAAAACTTTGACCACTCATGTAAAATAACCAATGGAAAATACCCAGTAATGTGATATAACTTTGGCAGTACAGGATCCCTGTTCGATGCCAGAGCAAATACATATCAAAAGTAAAAATGCATGCATGGATTTTTCCACATAATTAAAATGATTTGGGTAGAATGTATATAGACGCCACACACAAAGCCATGGGAATACACCACGCTGAGAGACAGATGAGTTGCTCTTAGGTCTTACCTTCATCAGCAGCTTACCAGACAAGTCCTGGGAGAGTTGTCTGTGTTTCCTGATGCTAACAGCTAACAGCCTCACAGAGTGGACACCGGCCCGGCCCCTGGCTCATTACAGACTGGTCCATTGTTCACCTCACACCGCCGCTCACACAACGCTACTGCTGCTCAATGCTGAGCAATGTGGATAAAACACCCTGCTGACGACCTCATTTGGGCTTTTCACAGAGAGAAACACACTCTTTCTCACCCATCTCTGACTCTTCCGTTTCTACCCCACTCAGAAGACTTTGGGAACTTTCTGGACTTGGCTCCTGACTGAGGCTTGCGAAACCCAAGGCGGTGGTGGGAATCTGATGTCACAGCTAGCAACGGTTAGAATAACAAGTGTGAGCTGAGCTGGGCTAGGCTGGGAGGAGGAAGTGAGGGCTGTGATCCGAGGTGCAGGTTGGGACAGATCTCTTCACACCTCTGGGCTCGCTCTTCCACACGAGGGTGGGGACTACTGGGGAGAGAGCTGTACAGCACCTGATCACCTGATCACCGACTGTCTGACTCTGACTCACTGTGTCAGTGACCTAACTCCTCCTGACAAACTGCTATGTTCAAGTGGCCTGCCTCCTTCTCAAACAATTCAAATGGTTCATTCTAAATTCTAAACAAGCATTACAGGTTCAAATCCAGTAGAACACACCTATACATAGGCAACCAATCTGTTTGGAAAGCAGGAAAGGTTTGGTCATTATAGTAACAGCCCAACGAAGTGAAGAAAGTAGCAAGATAGGAAAAGTTAGGTATTAACTAAAGAAAGCCCTTTAAAGCTTGATTAAGCCATAACGTAAATATAATAAATGAAATGGAGCCAGTTCAATAGCATTACTGAACTGTACACCTATGAAGGTCAAAAGATTTCAATTTCCCATACTCAACATACACTCTTAGAAAACAGGGTTCTTCAGCTGTCCCATAGGAGAACCCTTTTCGGTGCCAGGTAGAACCTTTTTGGTTCTAGGTAAAACCTTTTTGGGTTCCATGTAGTACTCTCTGTGGAAAGGGTTCTAAGAGTGTAGGGTAGGCCTATTATAGAACAAATAACAATATGAGGGACAATAAGTCTATCAATTACAGTGCCTTCAGAAAGTATTCATACCCCTTGACTTATTCCACATTTTGTTGTGTTACAGCCTGAATTCCAAATGGATTACATAGATGTTTTTTCCTATCCACAATACCCCATAATGACAAAGTGAAAACATGTTTTTAGACATTTATGCAAATATCTCATTTACATAGGTATTCACACCCCTGAGTCAATACTTTGTAGAAGCACCTTTAGCAGTGATTACAGCTGTAGTCTTTCTGGGTAAGTCTCTAAGAGATTTCCACACTTGGATTATGCAACATTTGCACATTATTATTTACAAAATTCTTCAAGCTCTGTCAAACTGGTTGTTGATCATTGCTAGACAACCATTTTCAGGTGTTGCCATAGATTTTCAAGAAAATGTAAGTCAAAACTGTAACTTGGCCACTCAGGAACATTCACGGTTTTCTTGGTAAGCAACTCCAGCGTAGATTTGGCCTTGTGTTTTAGGTTGTTGTCCTGCTGAAAGATGAATTAATCTCCCAGTGTCTGACTGAAAGCAGACTAAACCAGGTTTTCCTCTAGGATTTTGCTTGTACTTAAGCTCCACTCCGTTTCTTTTTTATCCTGAAAAACTTCCCAGTCTGTAACGATTACAAGCATACCCATAACATGATGCAGCCACCACTATGCTTGAAAATATGGAGAGTGGTACTCAGCAATGTGTTGTGTTGGATTTGACCCAAACATAATAAGTATTCAGGGCAAAAAAAGGCAATTGCTTTGCCACATTTTTTGCAGTATTATTTTAGTGCCTTGTTGCAAACAGGATGCATGTTTTGGAATATTTTTTATTCTGTACAGGCTTCCTTCTTTTCACTCTGTAAATTAGGTTTGTTTTGTGAAGTAACTACAATGTTGTTGATCCATCCTCAGTTTTCTCCTATCACAGCCATTGAAATCTGTAACTATTTTAAAGTTGGTGAAATCCCTGGGCGGTTTCCTTCCTCTCCGGTAATAGAGTTTAGGAAGGAAGGAAGCCTGTATCTTTGTAGTGACTGGGTGTATTGATACACCATCCAATGTCTAATTAATAACTTTACCATGCGCAAAAGGATATTCAATGTCTGCTTTTTTAATTTGTCCCCAGGTACCAATAGGTGACCTTATTTTGCGAAGCATTGGAAAACCTCCCTGGTCTTTGTGGTTGAATGTGTTTGAAATTCACTGCTCGACTGAGGGACCTTACAAATAATTGTATGTGTGGGGTACAGAGGTGAGGTAGTCATTAAAAAATCATGTTAAACACTATTATTGCACACAGAGTGAGTCCATGCAACTTATCAAGTGCATTTTTACTCCTGAACTTATTACTTGCCGTAAGCTTGCCATAACAAAAGGGTTGAATACTTATTGACTCAAGACATTTCAGATTTTCATTTTTAATTAATTTGTAAACATTTCTGAAAAGATCAATCCACTTTGACATCATGGGGTATTGTGTGTAGGCAAGTGGCAAAAACAATCTAAATTTAATATGTTTTAAATTCAGGCAGTAACACACCAAAATGTGAAAAAAGTCAAGGGGTGTGAATACTTTCTGAAGGCAGTGTATGATACTCCACTAAAATGGCTGCTGGTAAGTGAGTAAACCAGTGGAACTTGACAGATTAACCCAAACCATCAATCAGCATGTAGGAACAATGCCATAGGGGTGTACAGTATGTATGAGAACCAGATCACTACAGATTAGCTCTGAGGGTCTACTGTATCTAACTTCTCCAGTTGAAACTGCTTGGTTTCTCATAATGAGGTAGAAAGGAGTGAAACTGGCCCCACATGCCTGGTTTGGACCTGGGGGTTGGACTCAGGGTTCAGTTTCCTGGACACGGTTTAAGTCTAGTCCAGGACCATAATGAGCTGTGTCCTGGATGAAGCTATTCATACATCATCGTTTTATAGAATAGTGCTAGCTAGATCACGTTCCAGTTGACTGTGGTAAAAGTCCAAAGTTATGTCCAATTATCCAGTGTGTTTAAAATGGAAACATATGCAATATGGTTTCAAGGGAAAGCAAATGGATAAAGACCAAACAAGGGTGAAAATAGCAAGGACGGATGAGTTTTAGTAACCAACATTCTCAAGGTTGAACCCCATTGATCAACTCTAATTAATCAACTGTAATTAATTTACATGTAGTTTTGATGGTTTTGCCACATTAATTTATAAGAATATATCTAGAAAGCATTTTGATGGATCAATGTTCAACAATAAGCTCCTGCTGGGGAAACATTATTGCTAATGGCCTTTAAATCAAACTGTACGGTATATATCCACAGTATTGCTCCAAATGCACATTATATACTGAACAAAAAATATAAACACAATGTAAAGTGTTGGTCCCATGTTTCATGATCAGAAATAAAAGATCCCAGAAATGTTCCATATGCACAAAAAACGTATTTCTCTCACATTTTGTGTACATATGTGTTTACATCCCTGTCAGTGAGCATTTCTACTTTGCCAATTTAATCCATCCACCTGACAGGTGTAGCATATCAAGAATCTGATTAAACAGCATGATCATTACACAGGTGCACCCTGTGCTGGGGGAAATAAAAGGCCACTCTAAAATGTGCAGTTGTCACACAACACAATGCCACAGATGTTTTGAGGGAGTGTGCATTTGGCATGCTGACTGTAGGAATGTCCACAAGAGCTGTTGCCAGATAATGTAATGTTAATTTCTCTACCATAAGCCACCTCCAACATCATTTTCGAGAATTTGGTAGTAAGTCCAACCAACCTCAACCCTGCAGACCACGTTCAACCATGCCAACCCAGGACCTCCACATCCGAATCCGCAGAAAAACACAACCCAATTCACAAATACTGATTTATAAACCACTATGAGATGGAATCAAATGTGAGTGACTGCATATCAAAAAACACTGTAAGGTGTTTAAATGTGGCATATGCTTATGACAGTCCCACTGCAGTGTATGGTGCAATGGTGTCTTGCAACAAAGAGTCCTACCAGACCGTTGTATGTCAGTGCAAATTCAGTGTCCTCCAAGGAAAAGGAAAAATACCTCTTTGCATGCAAATTTTCTCATGGATGTCCTGAGTTCGGGCGGCTCGCCATCCTTGGTGGAACTGAATCCATACTCAAAAAATCTGGCCTGTTTTACAAACATGATCACACAATATATATAACATGAGTACCTTTCATATAAACATTAATATAGCTCTTAGCTTTAATCTCTTACAGGAACAATAAAATAAAACGTAGTCAAAATGCTTTACACTTTAACTACAGCACCAGGCTCAAGTGAACTAAACAATAATCTAGCCTGGGCAATGCAAAGGACTTTACACAACTACAGCACCAGGCTCAAGTGAACTAAACAATAATCTAGCCTGGGCAATGCAAAGGACTTTACACAACTACAGCACCAGGCTCACGTGGACTGAACAATAGACTAGCCTGGGCAAATGGAAAGTACTAGTGCTTACACCTATACACCATTTCTTATAAAGTAATCTAAAACATAACTGTGTACCAACATGGATTATGATAATAGCTAATCACATTTTATAAAAGTATGAAAACGAAAATAGTTCACCATGCAGGATTAGCATGATCACTAATGTTTGCTATTTAAATTAATCGATAGCTGAGCTAGCCTAAATGTTAACGGCTTGTGCGTATGCTAGGTTCAGTATGAACACGCACAAAACGCTAGCAATAGCTTAGCTAGTCTAATCGCTAGCGGCTTGTTCTCCTTATTAAACGTAACCAAATCCCGGGGTCAATCTTTCCTACAACTCCTTCACAGTGCGTTCAGATAGATAAGTAAGTGTTAGTTCAGTTCAGTTCAGTTTAGTTCAATTTTGTACAACTTCTCACTTCGATTTGAAACATAGTTTTTCTTCCATAGAATGGCAGTAGCTCTTCACGTTCCTTTCTAGCTCCTTTTCAACATGTTGGAGCCAACTAGTGTAGAGCGTGTGGTTAGGAGAGGGACTAAGAGAGAATATTGAGTTTTGATTGGCTCAAAATAAACTGCTCGTCATGCAGCTTCTGACAGATGATTTGTAATAGCTGTAAGCTTTTAAACATATCACAATATAATATAATTTGATTGGTTGCTGGAATCTCACTAGTAACAATTGTCACGCCCTGATCTGTTTCACTTGTCATTGTGATTGTCTCCACCCACCTCCAGGTGTCGCCCATCTTCCCCATTATTCCCTGTGTATATATACCTGTGTTCTCTGTTTGTCCATTGCCAGTTCGTCTTGTTTGTCAAGTCAACCAGTGGTTTTCTCAGCTCCTGCTTTTCCCAGTCTCGCTTTTTCTCGCCCCCCTGGTTTTGACTGACCCTTGCTTGTCCTGTCTCTGAGCCCGCCTGCCCGACTACGCTGCCTGCCCTTGACCCTGAGCTTGCCTTCCGTCCTGTGTCTTTGCTACTACTCTGGATTATCGACCCCTGCCTGCCTTGACCTGTCATTTGCCTGCCCCTGTTGCTGTAATAAACATTGTTACTTCAACACAGTCTGCATTTGGGTCTTACCTGAAACATGAAAACAAGTATTCAACATTAGCTGACCTGCGTTACACCTGGCTCCCAAGTGGGCGGGCCTATGCCCTCCCAGGCCCAACCATGGCTACACCCCTGCCCATAGATGAAATCCATAGATTAGGACCTAAAATAATTATTTCAATTGACTGATTTCCTTATATGAACTGTAACTCAGTAAAATCATTGAAATTGTTGCATGTTGCATTTATATTTGAGTTTAGTCTAAATTCAGTCTGGTTCTTGTTTGACCTAGCAGCAGCCATAACATTGTGATCAAAAATGCCCCAGTGTAAAATCACTGTAGATGTATTTCAAATAGCAACAGACCTTGTGTAATATATCGATTCAAACACCCCATATCCAGCCATCAGACCATTATACCCAAATTTAAGTGCAATCAGCCGGTAGAATAACAGCACACATTCAAAAATACCCCCTTAGGCACGCCTTGGCCAAGATTACTCCAAGAGTCATAAAAAGCTGGTTTGACTGCAGTATTAAGCCCCTGTAAGTTCCTTTTCACACAAAAGGAAAACATCAAGTGCAGAATTCTCCAGTACGGATAGCTGCGTTGTGGTTGGGGTCTGTGAGGGTGTTCTGGTGGTCAGGACTGGGCCAGTTAAAACAAGCCTGGCTCTGGCGCTGGGCAGCTTCAACTGTGGCGGCCACACATGTACTGAGCTGGGTGCCAATTAGGGACTGGCTTCTGGGTCCTGGACCCACTGTCCTCCAGCCAGGGCACATCATATCAATCACAGGTCACTTCCTGTTCTGTTGATAGACCGGGCCACAACAGGAGGGCTTCCAGTAACCCAGATAAATAGATAGATTTTCAAAAAGAAAAAAAGAGAGAAGCCATTAACATCCGCTCCATTTCACTTTGAGCTTCACCCTCAAGACACACCTCCTCTTCCTCTCATTAATGGGTTTTATTTCATTTCCTTTGACCTTTTTATAGATTTATATCCAGCTTTCCAGTGACTTCATTTATTTTCTCAGCAATAATCTTTTCTATTAAAAGAAGTGCCCATCAAAGCCCAGCTGCACCCCTCCCTGATCTTATGAGAAGTTGTCTTCTCAGAATTCTTTCCTGTCAAGTGATTTACCGACAGAATCATTCTTTTTTTTTTGGGGGGTTAGCGACTTGTGGGAAGTTGGGGGCAAGTATATAACGGTGCTCTCTCTGTGTATAAATGACAGTTTCTTCTCTTAAATCATCATAACTTTGTGCAATTTTTAATCAGTAAAAATTATCGAAACATAATGAACTGTGTAGAGTGTTGAAGGTAACAGAGATAGGGAGTGTTATTGTTTCTAGAGAACTGTCTTCATCTCGACTGGGATCGTTAGATGAGCGTTGGGGTACAATTATTAGATTCAAACACTTGATGTAACCTGAGTAGATTATCATAAGGAGACCAGGGCTAACTACACTCTTAAAATAAAGAGTTCCAAAGGAGTTCTTCAGGTGTCCCCATAGGAGAACCCTTTCTGGTTCCAGGGAGAACAGTTTTTGGTTCCAAGTAGAACCCTTTTGGGTTTCATGTAGAATACTCTGTGGAAAGGGTCCTACATGGAACCCAAAAGGGTTCTACCTGGAACCAAAAAGGGTTCTTCAAAGGATTATCCTATAGCGACAGCAGAATAACCTTTTTAGGTTCTAGATAGCACCTTTTTTTCTAAGAGTGTGTCTAACTCAGGAGAAATGGTGAGATCACAGAAAAACAACTACTCAGCACAAAATATATTTCTCTTAAAAAATATATCTGTCAGTGATAGTCATGTTTAAACTCCTCACAGGCTATGGTGTTTTCACACTGGCTCAATGTACCAGCCAGGGCTGTAGCTAGCTTCCAACTGGCAGCCTTTCTCAAGGTTATTCACATAAGAGATCCAACTAAAACATGTCAGAGCCATAGCCACTGACTGCTGTGTTATACAAGGACATGTAGCACTAGGTAAACTAACATCCTGACAGACTACACACCAAGTAGCAGATGGTAAAGGCTTGCAGTTGCACCCCTGTGAGTCCGATGTAAGCACTCCATGCCAGTTGATGCCAGTTCCTGTAGATCTTAAATCTTCACTCTAAGCCTAGTTTCAGTGGACACAGTGTGTGTATATATAGTGTTGAAGGGAAAGACTGATCACAAAACAGAACAGTCTATAGCCAGCACTTTCATTACGAGTCCTGTTTGTTTCTCTGTTCCAAGAGGAAGATGTCATCTCTCAACATGGTAACTCAAACAAGCCTCTGCTCAGACCACAAAGAGTTTATTGTTGAATGGGGCCCTATTCCAGAATGTAGAGGATGGCTTACAAAAGCAGATACTACTAGTCCTATCCCTGTAGCTCTAGAGAAAAGGCAGACAGAATACTGCAGAATACAATCAGTACTTCCTTATTAATAATTGAATAACGCTAACAACTGTGGGATGATGAGCCCTGTCACCTACTGTATGCAGTGTGTCACTCAACACAGACACATAGTGGGATCCCACGGTACAGATTTACAAAAATATATTTATTACCTGAGGAAAATGTCCTCTGAGGCAATAAAGGATATGAGCACCTGCACTGGTTATTACTGACATCATAGTGCATGTTGAGAGCCATCTCCTTTCCATCCACCCCCCCCCCTCCCCCTGGCCTAGAGGCTGGTGGGGATGTCACTGACCTGTCGGGGATGTCCCGGGGCACATTAGCCCCTCTTGCTCGGGGTGCAGCCTTGGAACTTTTGTTGGCAGTCATCGTCACCCTCGGACCGCCCACACGCCTGATAGACAGACAGGATACAACACATGAAACTCCCCAGCCGTAACATGGACAATACATCAGCATCCAACAGATTGAAGTCTTTGTGATTGTTTGAGTGAGGGTATACTTGTAGCCGTGTACATATATACATATATATATAAATCACAACAATTCATTACTTACTGTTAATATATTGCAGTAATAAGAAAATTAGTTATGTGAAATATAGCGTTACCCAAAACACTCACGCTTGAATTTGAGACCTTGAGAGTGTAAGTGGGTCAATGTCCTCTGTGCATATTTGGCCAAAACCATGACAAATATGGAGCTTAATCTCAGCCATGGGAGTGCCATATCAGATATCAGATGGATGACTTCACTGGATTCCTAACAGTGTGAGTAAACACCAGAGCATAAAGTACAACAACCAAGGCGAGAAAGGGCTGTGCTGTGTGAGGGACTCATCTGTGCTCTGGGCTCTGCTCTGTTAATCCAGCACCTATCTCTCTTTTCATACAAATGAATGGAAATACAGTAATCATGAGGTCACAGCTCCAAACGAGAATGGTCCCTGAAGTCTCACAACAGAAGACAAATGTCTTTGGTTGTCACAGAAACGGCAGAAATATTTCTGAATCATTCAGGCTAGTTGGACAGGAGATCTGGGCTTGTTTAAAAGAAACCTTCAATCTCACTCCATTGTTTTCCCATCAATTTAGAGAGCACAAAACTTTAAAAGGTAGAATTAAAGAAATTACAGAGCACGGTCTCTAGATTGTAATTACGGTGCACCCTTAAAATCGCTGTTTGAGATTGAAGTGGGCAAGAATAGCCAGTAATTGCAAACAAAGCACAGAGCCAACTAAAGAGAGGAGACACTCCATCCCCTTCTGATTGGAATGTGTGCTTGTATCAGTCTTTGCTTGACTAGAGCAGCCAAGACTAACAGACTTGCTCTCTTCCCATGAACGTGTTCACCTAGAGGGCTAGAAAAAAAGCCTGGCTGTGTTTTACTGCAGATTTTACTTTTAGGGGCTTGTAGTTTGTGTGCTGCTGAAGGCTCTGAGGACACAAGCTAAACAGGGAGAGAGACATGTTTCTCTGATCTGACTGACATGATGACCACATCGCCTGCGTTACGTGCGCAAGCGTTGCAAAATACATTTACACATGCATGTTATTCGATCATTTCGTTCAAACTGCTCGCGTGCTTCAACGAGCGTCTGCGTAGCCAGTCGCTAAAATAGAACTCCCATCTCCTCATTGGTTTTTTAGGAGCATATACCCACGTCGGTGATTGAAAGATGAACTGAGGTCCACACTCCATTCCAGTTGGTGGTGTTAATATAAAGTCCACAGAAAAAGAAGAAGAGAGGAGAGATTACTAGAAACTAACCATGTTTCCCATTTCATCTGTGGATTAACTGTTGGAGTAGACTCAAAATGGGTCAAAATTCTACAAAGATCCAGAAAAAAAGTACCTTGTGCATTTCAGGTAAAATAAAACCCAATGTTTGTATCCGAGGACAAATTAGCTAGCAACATCAAGCTAGCGAGCTAAATGTCCATGAATGTTTCATGTGTTTCGACCTGTCCCCAAATTAATATAGCTGGTTCAGAGTTCATGTTGATATTTCAACCTGATATTCTGATGGCGGACGGACAGACGCACGCGCATGCTTGGTCTAGTCGGCATGTGAGCCAAACGGGCCATCACATTTACACAACTCTCATCAACATTATATTCAAAGGGTATTGACTTCCAGTCTTGCATATTTCTCTGCCTGATAATGTAGTTCATATCATTGCCATTATCATTTCACCAAAACATATTTTATTATATATTCAAGTATTATTGTGTTGAAATGGATGTTCAGGTCAAATGTGTTGTTTCTTCAACGCTTCTCTCTATTACGCCACACATGCTGTGGTGTCCATGACATGGCAGACATCAGCACCCAGATGAACCCGTGTTAGTAACCCATGATCACGTGTGGCTCAGTTAGTAGAGCATGGTAGTTGTAACGCCGGGGTTGGGAGTTTGATTCTGGTCAGAAGCTGTTTGTTTAAAGGAAGTAGTTATATGAAGCAGCAGTAGCCCTAGTGGAGCTGAGCTGAGTCCTATAGAGACAGATGAGGATAGAGACTGCACTGAGCCCTATAGAGACAGATGAGGAGAGAGTTGGCACTGAGCCCTATAGAGACAGATGAGGAGTCGGCACTGAGTCCTATAGAGACAGATGAGCAGAGAGACGGCACTGAGCCCTATAGAGACAGATGAGGAGTCGGCACTGATCCCTATAGAGACAGATGAGGAGAGAGACGGCACTGAGCCGTATAGAGACAGATGAGGAAAGAGACGGCACTGAGCCCTATAGAGACAGAGGAGAGAGACGGCACTGAGCCCTATAGAGACAGATGAGGGAGAGACGGCACTGAGTCCTATAGAGACTGATAAGGAGAGAGACGGCACTGAGCCCTATAGAGACAGATGAGGAGAGAGACGGCACTGAGCCCTATAGAGACAGATGAGGAGAGAGACGGCACTGAGCCCTATAGAGACAGATGAGGAGAGAGACGGCACTGAGCCCTATAGAGACAGATGAGGAGAGAGACACGGCACTGAGCCCTATAGAGACTGATAAGGAGAGAGACGGCACTGAGCCCTATAGAGACAGATGAGGAGTCGGCACTGATCCCTATAGAGACAGATGAGGAGAGAGACGGCACTGAGCCGTATAGAGACAGATGAGGAAAGAGCACTGAGCCCTATAGAGACTGAGCCCTATAGAGACAGAGGAGAGAGCACTGAGCCCTATAGAGACAGATGAGCCCTATAGAGACAGAGGAGAGAGACGGCACTGAGCCCTATAGAGACAGATGAGGAGAGAGAGACGGCACTGAGCCCTATAGAGACAAATGAGGAGAGAGACACGGCACTGAGCCCTATAGAGACAGATGAGGAGAGGGACGGCACTGAGCCCTATAGAGACAGATGAGGAGAGAGACGGCACTGAGCCCTATAGAGACAGATGAGGAGAGAGACGGCACTGAGCCCTATAGAGACAGATGAGGAGAGAGACACGGCACTGAGCCCTATAGAGACAGATGAGGAGAGAGACACGGCACTGAGCCCTTTCGAGACAGATGAGGAGAGAGACGTCACTGAGCCTAGAGACAGATGAGGAGAGAGACGTCACTGAGCCCTATAGAGACAGATGAGGAGAGAGACACGGCACTGAGCCCTATAGAGACAGAGGAGAGAGACGGCACTGAGCCCTATAGAGACAGATGAGGAGAGAGACGGCACTGAGCCCTATAGAGACAGATGAGGAGAGAGAAGGCCTTCCTGCTGTCATCTATTTCCTGTTTTAATGGACTGAGAGGACAGAGCATACGTCTTCATTTTGATCCAGCAGCACAGGGAATTGCCAGAATATCCTGACAGATCCTAACAACTGCAGTTGTTTTGGTTCATTCGGATCTTCTGCAGGCAGGGAAAGCCAAGATATTCATAATGTGAGCCTTGGAGTACAGTGATGGTGATTAGGCTACACTTAAACACAGCCATAGGCTCTGGTCTGTATTTATTTCTGTGCACACAACCATAAGTACAAAAAGGTATACTGGAGTTTCACCTGTACATGCTTTCCCTTACTACAGTCATTAACATCACCAACATTAAAAGGCATGTGAGAAAAACAGAACATGAAAGCACATCCGTGGAGGCTCCTCAGAGGAGAACCATCATCTCCAGTGAATTTCATACAAATAAAAATAGTGGAACATTAAAGTTCTCCTTTTTAGATAAAACTACTAAACATATTCACATCACCAAATAATTGATTAAAACACACTGAATTGCAATGAAGGTCCACAGTAGCCTCAACAGCACTCTGTAGAGTAACACCATTATGTAGCCGAAGGACAAGTTTCCGACCTCCTCTGGGTACATTGACTTCAACACAAAACCTAGGAGGCTCATGGTTCTCACCCCCTTCCATAGACTTACACAGTAATTATGACAACTTCCGGAGGATGTCGTCCAACCTATCAGAACTCTTGAAGCATGAATGGACATATTGTTCACCCAATCAAAGGATCAGGGAATAAATGTAGTACTGAAAGCATAAGCTACAGCTAGCTAGCACTGCAGTGCATAAAATCTGGTAGGTAGTTGACACAAAGAGAGAGGAAAACAATAGTTAAACAGTTTTTAACAAATCAATTCTTTAAAAATGAAGAAGCAAGAGAAAGAGAGAAATGTAGTTGTATTTTTTTCACTTTCACCTAGTTAGTGAATGCAGCTAGCTAGTTTAGTCTACTCAAACACCCGGCTCAAACATACAGGGATGCTATGTTAGCTAGCTGGCTATGGCTATCCAACACTGGAACTCTTCCATGTCAAGATAAGCTTTTGTTTTTATTAACTTATTGCCACCTGGGCCCACCAGTGTAACTGCTAAACTGCTTGCTGACTGTACACTGTACTGCATGATTGTAGCAGGTTTACTAAACACCTTAGTTTTAGTAGCTATGTTGAATATGAGATGTTAACTAATATGGTGACAATGATATAGGCTGTGTGTAGCAGTTAGCGCTTATGATATGAAGTTTTTTTTGCATGGTCACAGACAGCTGATTGTAGAAAAAAGGGGAAATGGGGATAAACGTACATGAATTTGTCCAATAGAAACTTTCGTTTGCAACTGTTGGACTAATGATTACACCCTAGATCAGCGAGATGCAAGCGTGTGCAAGGCGTTATTGAATGTGTCACTGTCACCTTGATTACTCACATTTTTCTCTCAACCTGTGACCTATGTTGTAAACTTTAATTCATAGGCTAGGTTGTAGCAACCTCATGATGGGAATAGAGAGCATTTGAGTATCATGTAGTAGCCTAAACCTATCAATGGTACATTGAGCTGGGTGAATGGAATATGAATGAGTTATCCAATACGCTGTAATAGAAATATGGCCATGCTCATAAAAAATTATAAACCTCCTCACTCATTTTACACTTCACCAACCACCACTGAAGCACATTAAATATTAGATGAAATTTAGACAGAATATCAGTTGTCTGAAAATTATGCCATTTCTTTTAAATACCTGCTACAGCTTGATGAAATAGTTTTTTTTCATTGACTTATTGAAAGATGCACAGCTATAAAAATACTGTTGGCTGCGCGTAAAAACACTTTTAATTGTAACATCTGGAAAGCAAATACAGTATGCTTAGAAAAAAAGGAGAACTTGGGAGCATGTGATGCCGCGGAGCTGAACCGAGCTCTTCAAAGTTATTCTATTTTTACCTAAATAACAACGTTGAAACAATATTCTAACATCGGTTGATAAATTGTCAAGTACTTACCTTCCCAAAGAGCCATGGACCTCCGACCGAGAGGCAAGAAGGACGACCAAAACGTTGTTGATTCCCAAGATAATGATAACGCTACAGCTAGCAAGATTAGCATTAGCCCTCATAACTCAGACGACAGTTCCAGACTGTTGCTCTCAGCAGCCTCTTGCGAGCCTGCCGACATGCTGGCTACTCTCCTCCGGGAAATTCAGGATGGTAACAGAGGTCTTTCTATGAAAATTGATAAGAAATCGGCTGAACTCCATTCTTCCATTGACGACCTGAAATCCTCCATGAATGATCTCCTTTTGAGAACGACTGAGGCAGAGTTGCGCATTAGCACAGTTGAAGATACCATCGCTAGACATGACCAGGTGTTGATACAACTGCAAAAGGACAATGCCTACCTCAAAAACAAGGTAGATCAGATGGAGAACCAGAGTAGACGTAGTAATATCTGTGTGGTGGGATTGAAAAAGGACAGCGAGGGCTGTGACCCGGTCCGTTTCTTCACTCAATTGATCCCGGAGGTCCTAGGCATAATCAACTTCACCAAGCCGCTGGAAATCGAACGCGCCCACAGAACATCAGCGCCGAAACCCCGGCCAGATGAGCCCCCACGAGCCGTCCTGATCAGGTTCCTCCGTTTCCAAGACAGAGAGAAGATACTGCAACTCACAAGAGCCAAAGGGGACATCACCATCGATGGAAAGAGGTTCAGCCTTTTCCCAGATATGAGCGCGGATCTCGCCAGACGTCGCAAGCAGTTCAGACCTGCCGCCAAAGCACTGAAGGAGAAGAACATCACCGGCTACCTCATCCACCCTGCGCGGATGAAAGTTCAGTACAAAGGCCGAAGCCATCTCTTCAACACACCGGGAGAAGTGCACACTTTTCTCAAAGAACTGAGCAACGTCTGAGCCAGGACGGTCTCTCTGGGGGATAAAATGCAGTTTGTTTGTTTTCTCTTATATTTCTATTATACTGAACTGCTGGTATCTCCCGGTCACTATAATTGATTTGTACATTTTCAACTAACTGTATCTTTCCGGGGTGAGTTCTATTACATTTACAGGAGAGCATATTTTGGTTTAGTCCATATCCACTGGGCGAAGCAATAAGTGGGCTTAGGCCCACTGCTTTCCCCCTCATTTATGTTAATCTTTCGAAAAGAGACTCAAGCAGCCCTTGCCGTGGGCAGTAAATATTCAGCCATAAATATCTATTCACAGCGTTTGTTTTCAACTCAGAGAGCTCGCAGGTTTTAGTTTAGGCCAAGGTTTAGCTTGTAAGAGCAAGATGGAAAGCGAGCAGCAACGTATCTCTTCAAGTGTATTCATGTTTGATTGTTGGGATTGTTGTTTTAGTCTGACAATCGGGGTGGGTGGGATTTTTATTAGTTTTTTCTTCCTTTTTTCTATGTTTATTGTTTCCTTCCTAAAGAGACACACAGGTCACTTTTGTGCTCAAACCAAAGTTGAAACATTTCCTAATTATCTGCATATGATAGATTTCTATCCAGTTACATATTTGAAACCCAACCTATGCTTATTCCACTAAAATATGTCACATTCAACGTAAAAGGTCTTAACAGCCAGATTAAAAGGAAAAGAGTCTATACATACCTTAAGAAATTAAAGGCTGACATTGTGTTTTTACAAGAAACACATCTTACAGTCAGTGAACACAAGAAATTGAAGAGGGAAAGGGTAGGACAAGTTTTTGCATCCTCTTTTAACTCCAAAGCAAGAAGGACTGCAATTTTGATAAGTAGACACATCCCCTTCTGCGTCAACAACACCATCTCTGATCCCTCTGGCACGTTTGTTTTGGTGCAGGGGCATATGTTTTCAGGTTTCTGGCTCAGAGGTTTGACAATGGTCCCTCTCCCTTATGGTTGAACATTGAAAAGCTTGAGGTAAATGATGACTCTGGGGCAGAATTGTTTTACAAATGGGACAGAAAATATATAAAAACCATCACAGACAACCCTTTAATCATACATTCTGTCCTGGCATGGTGCAAACTGCAAACTTTGATATAATTCACCTTGCTAACAAAAACAAAATACCTAGTGACGCAGTCTCCCTCGACGCTGAAAAGGCCTTTGATAGGGTTGAATGGCCATACCTCTTTCACGTCTTGGAAAAGTTTGGTTTAGGTACCGTGTTTGTAAATTTGATAAAAATCACTCTACAAATCTCCTAAAGCTAGGATTGCTACCAATGGGATTACTTCCTCCTCTTTCCCTCTTTATAGGGGGGAACAGACAAGGTTGCCCAATTAGCCCCCACCTCTTTGCCCTCGCCATCGAACCATTGGCTGAGGCTATTAGAACGTGCCCTGACATACATGGCTTTGAGGTGGGCCCCCATACCCATAAATTATCACTATTTGCGGACAACCTTATCTTATTTCTAACAAACCCAGAACACTCCCTCTCTCACTTGCAGATCCTACTACAGTGTTATAGTTCTTTCTCTGGATATAAGGTCAATTTTGATAAAAGCGAAATCTTACCGTTGTCTGTCTTTGACCATCTTACCATCAAGCACAAGTTTCCTTTTAGATGGTCACCTATGGGCTTCACATATTTGGGCATAATGGTGGATGGTAATCTGAACAACCTCTATAAACTCAATCTGGCCAGTTTGTTGCAAAAGGTGGAGGTTGACCTTTGTAAATGGATGGACTTACCTCTCTCTCTACTGGGTAGAATTTTTTATTTTATTTATTTCACCTTTATTTAACCAGGTAGGCTAGTTGAGAACAAGTTCTCATTTGCAACTGCGACCTGGCCAAGATAAAGCATAGCAGTGTGAACAGACAACACAGAGTTACACATGGAGTAAACAATTAACAAGTCAATAACACAGTAGAAAAAAAAGGGAGTCTATATACATTGTGTGCAAAAGGCATGAGGAGGTAGGCGAATAATTACAATTTTGCAGATTAATAACACTGGAGTGATAAATGATCAGATGGTCATGTACAGGTAGAGATATTGGTGTGCAAAAGAGCAGAAAAGTAAATAAATAAAAACAGTATGGGGATGAGGTAGGTAAAAATGGGTGGGCTATTTACCGATAGACTATGTACAGCTGCAGCGATCGGTTAACTGCTCAGACAGCAGATGTTTGAAGTTGGTGAGGGAGATAAAAGTCTCCAACTTCAGCGATTTTTGCAATTCGTTCCAGTCACAGGCAGCAGAGAACTGGAACGAAAGGCGGCCAAATGAGGTGTTGGCTTTAGGGATGATCAGTGAGATACACCTGCTGGAGCGCGTGCTACGGATGGGTGTTGCCATCGTGACCAGTGAACTGAGATAAGGCGGAGCTTTACCTAGCATGGACTTGTAGATGACCTGGAGCCAGTGGGTCTGGCGACGAATATGTAGCGAGGGCCAGCCGACTAGAGCATACAAGTCGCAGTGGTGGGTGGTATAAGGTGCTTTAGTGACAAAACGGATGGCACTGTGATAAACTGCATCCAGTTTGCTGAGTAGAGTGTTGGAAGCAATTTTGTAGATGACATCGCCGAAGTCGAGGATCGGTAGGATAGTCAGTTTTACTAGGGTAAGTTTGGCGGCGTGAGTGAAGGAGGCTTTGTTGCGGAATAGAAAGCCGATTCTTGATTTGATTTTCGATTGGAGATGTTTGATATGAGTCTGGAAGGAGAGTTTACAGTCTAGCCAGACACCTAGGTACTTATAATTGTCCACATATTCAAGGTCGGAACCATCCAGGGTGGTGATGCTGGTCAGGCGTGCGGGTGCAGGCAGCGAACGGTTGAAAAGCATGCATTTGGTTTTACTAGCGTTTAAGAGCAGTTGGAGGCCACGGAAGGAGTGTTGTATGGCATTGAAGCTCGTCTGGAGGTTAGATAGCACAGTGTCCAAGGACGGGCCGGAAGTATATAGAATGGTGTCGTCTGCATAGAGGTGGATCAGGGAATTGCCCGCAGCAAGAGCAACATCATTGATATATACAGAGAAAAGAGTCGGCCCGAGGATTGAACCCTGTGGCACCCCCATAGAGACTGCCAAAGGACCGGACAGCATGCCCTCCGATTTGACACACTGAACTCTGTCTGCAAAGTAATTGGTGAACCAGGCAAGGCAGTCATCCGAAAAACCGAGGCTACTGAGTCTGCCGATAAGAATATGGTGATTGACAGAGTCGAACGCCTTGGCAAGGTCGATGAAGACGGCTGCACAGTACTGTCTTTTATCGATGGCGGTTATGATATCGTTTAGTACCTTGAGCGTGGCTGAGGTGCACCCGTGACCGGCTCGGAAACCCGATTGCACAGCGGAGAAGGTACGGTGGGATTCGAGATGGTCAGTGACCTGTTTGTTGACTTGGCTTTCGAAGACCTTAGATAGGCAGGGCAGGATGGATATAGGTCTGTAACAGTTTGGGTCCAGGGTGTCTCCCCCTTTGAAGAGGGGGATGACTGCGGCAGCTTTCCAATCCTTGGGGATCTCAGACGATATGAAAGAGAGGTTGAACAGGCTGGTAATAGGGGTTGCGACAATGGCGGCGGATAGTTCCAGAAATAGAGGGTCCAGATTGTCAAGCCCAGCTGATTTGTACGGGTCCAGGTTTTGCAGCTCTTTCAGAACATCTGCTATCTGGATTTGGGTAAAGGAGAACCTGGAGAGGCTTGGGCGAGTATCTGCGGGGGGGGGTGGAGCTGTTGGCTGAGGTTTGAATAGCCAGGCGTAAGGCATGGCCAGCTGTTGAGAAATGCTTGTTGAAGTTTTCGATAATCATGGATTTATCAGTGGTGACCGTGTTACCTAGCCTCAGTGCAGTGGGCAGCTGGGAGGAGGTGCTCTTGTTCTCCATGGACTTCACAGTGTCCCAGAACTTTTTGGAGTTGGAGCTACAGGATGTAAACTTCTGCCTGAAGAAGCTGGCCTTAGCTTTCCTGACTGACTGCGTGTATTGGTTCCTGACTTCCCTGAACAGTTGCATATCGCGGGGACTATTCGATGCTATTGCAGTCCGCCACAGGATATTTTTGTGCTGGTCGAGGGCAGTCAGGTCTGGAGTGAACCAAGGGCTGTATCTGTTCTTAGTTCTGCATTTTTTGAACGGAGCATGCTTATCTAAAATGGTGAGGAAGTTACTTTTAAAGAATGACCAGGCATCCTCAACTGACGGGATGAGGTCAATGTCCTTCCAGGATACCCGGGCCAGGTCGATTAGAAAGGCCTGCTCACAGAAGTGTTTTAGGGAGCGTTTGACAGTGATGAGGGGTGGTCGTTTGACAGCGGCTCCGTAGCGGATACAGGCAATGAGGCAGTGATCGCTGAGATCCTGGTTGAAGACAGCAGAGGTGTATTTGGAGGGCCAGTTGGTCAGGATGACGTCTATGAGGGTGCCCTTGTTTACAGATTTAAGGTTGTACCTGGTGGGTTCCTTGATGATTTGTGTGAGATTGAGGGCATCTAGCTTAGATTGTAGGACTGCCGAGGTGTTAAGCATATCCCAGTTTAGGTCACCTAACAGAACAAACTCTGAAGCTAGATGGGGGGCGATCAATTCACAAATGGTGTCCAGGGCACAGCTGGGAGCTGAGGGGGGTCGGTAGCAGGCGGCAACAGTGAGAGACTTATTTCTGGAGAGAGTAATTTTCAAAATTAGTAGTTCGAACTGTTTGGGTATGGACCTGGAAAGTATGACATTACTTTGCAGGCTATCTCTGCAGTAGACTGCAACTCCTCCCCCTTTGGCAGTTCTATCTTGACGGAAAATGTTATAGTTGGGTATGGAAATCTCAGAATTCTTGGTGGCCTTCCTGAGCCAGGATTCAGACACGGCAAGGACATCAGGGTTAGCAGAGTGTGCTAAAGCAGTGAGTAA
The DNA here is from genome assembly GCF_018296145.1 of Oncorhynchus tshawytscha. NCBI lineage: Eukaryota > Metazoa > Chordata > Actinopteri > Salmoniformes > Salmonidae > Oncorhynchus > Oncorhynchus tshawytscha. Next base: position 70,978,261 of record NC_056432.1, read on the forward strand.
AACAAACTTAGGGAGGAGGCTTCTGATGTTGACATGCATGAAACCAAGGCTTTTCGATCACAGAAGTCAACAAATGAGGGTGCCTGGGGACATGCAGGGCCTGGGTTTACCTCCACATCACCCGCGGAACAGAGGAGGAGTAGAATGAGGGTGCGGCTAAAGGCTATCAAAACTGGTCGCCTAGAGCGTTGGGGACAGAGAATAAAAGGAGCAGATTTCTGGGCATGGTAGAATATATTCAGGGCATAATGCGCAGACAGGGGTATGGTGGGGTGTGGGTACAGCGGAGGTAAGCCCAGGCACTGGGTGATGATGAGAGAGGTTGTATCTCTGGACATGCTGGTTGTAATGGGTGAGGTCACCGCATGTGTGGGAGGTGGGACAAAGGAGGTATCAGGGGTATGAAGAGTGGAACTAGGGGCTCCATTGTAAACTAAAACAATTATAACTAACCTGAACAACAGTATACAAGGCATATTGACATTTGAGAGAGACATACAGCGAGGCATACAGTAATCACAGGTGTTGAATTGGGAGAGCTAGCTAAAACAGTAGCTAAAACAGTAGGTGAGACAACAACAGCTAATCAGCTAGCACAACAACAGCAGGTAAAATGGCGATGACTAGGCAGGGAGGGGTCGGATTAACTACACACAGAGCCTGAGTGCAGCTAGAGCCGACAGATAAAACATAAACAAGCAGAATGGAGTACCGTGATTAATGGACAGTCCAGCATGCATCAGCTATGTAGCCAAGTGATCAGTGTCCAGGGGGCAGCGGTGGATGGGGCAGGGGAGCTGGACTGGCGAGTATTATCCAGGTAAGGTAAAAGCCGCTAGCAGTGGCTAACAATGACTAAATAGCTTGTAGCTAGTTAGCTGGTTAGCTTCTGGAGGTTCTTGAGTGTGTTCTAAAAATTAAAAATAATAGCGATTCCGTATCACATTGGGTGAGGCAGGTTACCGGAAGGTATAAACAAATTAAAAATCGAAAAGAGATTGAAAGTAAATATGGGTCCAGTGAGTGTTTGGGACGCGGCGATTCAGACGGTTAGCAGGCCTGTACTAACAAGCTAACAGTTAGTAGGCCGGGGCTAAACAAGGTAGCAGTTAGTGGACCGGGGCTAAACAAGCTAGCAGTTAGCAGGCCGAATTAGCAAGCAAGGAGATAGCAAGGGCTAGAAAGTTAGCCTTTGGGGGGCATCGCGATGGGGTGAGTCTGTTTATGCCTCTTCATGCGGTGACATCGATAGACCGGTCGTGGGTCCGGATATTGTAGCCCAGGAGTATGCTTCGGTGGTAGCACAGGAGCTCTGGCCGGGCTAGCTTCAAGCTAAGTGGGTGGAAACGCTAGCCAGGAGTAATCATCCGGGGTTGCGGTTAGCTAGTTAGCTAGTTGTGAAGATCCAGCTGAAAATGTTCCGTTTACGGTGGGAATCCGGGGATAAAAAAAATATTTAAACATTTAAAAAAAAATATATATATATATATATAGGTCCGTTATGCTCTGGTTAGAGTCGCGTTGTTCGAACTGGCGAGAGCTTTCCGAGCTAAAGATTAGCTGATGACCGGTTAGCTGAAGACCGCTAGCAATGGTTTGTTGACTGATACCTGGTAGTTAGCTGGCTAGCTTCAGTTGAGGGGATCCGAAGTAAATATAAGTACTTTAGAGAAAAATAGCTACATTGGGTGAGGCGGGTTGCAGGAGAGTATTTAGAAGTTGAGGTTTAGCAAAATGTTTTAAAAGATATGCGAAGAAAAATATGTTTAAAAAAACGATATATACGATATATACAAGGGACACGACACGACAAGACGTCCGACTGCTACGCCATCTTGGATCATAGAATCAATGTAATTAAAATGAATGTCATGCCCAGATTTCTATATCTGTTTCAATCTCTCCCTATCCCTGTTCCCGCAGCATTCTATTCCTCTCTCGACAAGCTGACCAGACGGTTTATCTGGCACGGCAAAACCCCTAGGGTTGGCCTGGATAAACTGACCCTTGATTACAGTCAAGGGGGCTTAAACCTCCCCAATTTTAGAATGTACTACTGGGCTGCACAGTCTAGGTTTCTGGCTCAGAGGTTTGACAATGGTCCCTCTCCCTTATGGTTGAACATTGAAAAGCTTGAGGTAAATGATGACTCTGGGGCAGAATTGTTTTACAAATGGGACAGAAAATATATAAAAACCATCACAGACAACCCTTTAATCATACATTCTGTCCTGGCATGGTGCAAACTGCATGAGCTGTTCGGACGAGGGGGATTCCTTTCCCCTAAAACCCCTTCATGGAACAATAAATTGATCCCTGTTTTTCCAGAATAGTAACTTTAGACCATGGTCTGATAAGGGGATCACTCTTCTGGAACATTGTTACGAGGAGGGAATTCTTCTGTCTTTTGATCAGCTGAAACAGAAATACCACTTGCCTAACAGGGACTTCTTTAGCTACCTACAACTACGAAACTTTATTAGGGTGACTCTCAAGGGACAATGGAACCTGCCTAAGATGTCACCTATTGAACAACTCTGCCACGCAGACCAACCACTGTTCAAGACCATTTCCCGTGTATACGATGCTCTTATGTCAGGACTAACACTGCCTGGGCTAGATAAACCCCGACTTAGATGGGGAAAAGATCTGGGTATTGATCTTGATGAGGATCTATGGAGTGACCTATGCAGGGATGGTGTTACATCCACATTGAACTCCAGATACAGACTGATCCAGTTTAATTTCCTCCATCAGCTCTATATCACCCCATCTAGACTGCACAAGTTCAACCCAGATATCTCCTCCCTATGTTTTAGATGTGGCTCAGATGAAGGAACATTCCTCCATTCCACTTGGCAGTGTTCAAAATGACACGGTTTCTGGCAGGGGGTATGCAATACCATATCCTCAATTCATGGGGTTGCATTCCCTTTAGACCCGGAGGTCTGTCTACTGGGTAACTTTACTAACACCAATCTTAGGCGAAGCCATACTATAAAGTTGACAGAAATATTGCTCGCGATTGCCAAGAAATGTATTGCCTTGAAATGGAAATTGGATTCCTCCCTGCCAGTTGCAATGTGGCTATCGGAAGTTAATAGTTGTATCCCTTTGGAGAAAATCACTTACTGCTTGAGGAATAAGTTAAAGACATTTTACAGAATTTGGCAACCTTTTATTGACTATATGAAGAATCTCCCCCCACATCATTGATTGAATCTATATATACTCCTCACATAATGTTTCACATGTAATGTATAATATGTAGCCTACGGCAGGTGATCCAATGTCTCGTTATTATTTGTTTCTTATTGTATGTTTGTATATATAATTATAATTATTTTTTTGTTACGCTCGTCTGTTACTGTCACTTTGTCCTATCGTTGTCTAATTTCTTTTCACTTTTGTTTTGAATGTTCTTAATTGGAAAATGCAAAAATAAAATATTCAAAAAAGAAAAAGAAAAGGAGAACTTATCGAGACAGGCATACTGATAAACCGTAGCAATTAAAAACACATTTGAAAAGTGTCTCAGTTAATCTTAATGGTCCTATCAAAACAAATGTAGAGTACCCCAGGATTATTTATAGGCCTAGGTATCAATTTTGGTAGTACTTCAGATCAGTACAGTTTCCAAATATGAGGCTTACTGCCTATACCTACATTGAGTGTACAACACATTAGTAACACCTGTTCTTTCCATGATATAGACTGACCAGGTGAATCCAGGTGAAAGCTATGATCTCTTATTGATGTCACCTGTTAAATCCACTTCAATCAGTGTAGATGAAGGGGAGGAGACAGGTTAAAGAAGGATATTAAAGCCTTGAGACAATGTTTACATGGATTGTATATCTGTGCCATTCAGAGGGTGAATGGGTAAGACAAAAGATTGAAGTGCCATTGAATGGGGTACGGTAGTAGGTGGTCTGAGTGTGTCAAGAACTGCAACGCTGCTGGGTTTTTAACGCTCAACCGTTTCCCGTGTGTATCAAGAATGGTCCACCACCCAAAGGACATCCAGCCAACTTGACACAACAATGGGAAGCATTGGAGTCAAAACGGGCCAGCATCCCTGTGGAACACTTTCAACACCTTGTAGAGTCCATGCCCCTTTGAATTAAGGCTGTTCTGAGGGCAAAAAGGGGTGCAAGTCAATATTAGGAAGGTTTTCCTAATGTTTTGTACACTCAGTGTATCTGGAACACTTTGTAATGACAAGGAAATGGCAGTGATTGTTAAATAAATTCCCTATATTAACAGGCAACTTGTGCAATGCAAGAACAGTAGGCAGGTTTCAGCATGTAATTACAAAGAAGCCAAGTTGAGGGCAACAAGTGAATTGGTGATTCATAGTTTTGAGTGTTGGGAGAAAAATGGGGTAAAATACAGTTTCTTTCCTGGGATGTCAAAGCAGCAGCAAACTGTCAAACCATGTTCAGTTTGAGGTGGTCATGGTTCGTGTCTAGGGCTAGAGTATGGTAATGTCTTAAATGGCACCCTATCCCCTATATAGTGCACTACTTTTGAAAAGAGGTCAATGGGCCTCTGTTCAAAACATCAGACCAACATACATTTTTAACCTCTTCAGCAAGAGACCTGAGAAAACATTTTGTATGATCTCTTATTAATTACTTTAGGCCCAACCTTTGGCACTTTGTATTTCCTTGTTATTACCACAATGTTATGGTCACTACAGAAAATGGAATCTGATATTGGACAGGACAGCCTAGATGCTAACCAGTCAATGTTCAGGTCACCCAAAAAATTGACCTCTCTGTTAATATCACACAAATTATCAAGCATTGCACACATATTATGAAAATACTGACTGCTGGCACTTGGTATATGAGATTTAAGAACACTGCATACTAAACTTATATTTTCAGTCATTTATAAATGTCAAGGGAGAGATGCTCAGATGAGACCAGTGGTGTAGTGGAGGGTAAACACAAGTAAACACACTTTATTTTTGCTTGACAGTTTACCCACCTTTTGCAGAAAAATGCATTGAAAGTAGGAGTTACTTTTTTTAGAGACCGGCAATCAAGAGTTTATCCACCTATTTTCTCAACACTGCATCACTACCTATGCAGGAATGCACCACCCTGTCAGATATTGACATGTCATTTGAGTATTGACTTAACATTCAGCGAACGTTATGAACAAGACACAGCCTGGAATTATGACAAAAGGGAGCTAACAACTGTCCTTTCAACCGGCTGTCTGTCCTCCCACCTCTGCATTCTAGTCGAGTCATGCTGCATTTACATGGTCTAATTCCCAAATAGCACCCTATTCCCTACATAGTGCACTACTTTTGACCAGGCAGGATGACAGCAGGCAGATTTACACCCACTCTGACCCCATCCAGGGGTCCACAGACAACCAGAAGTGAACTGCAGGTTAACTGTGACCCTGCATGACTGAGGCTCATACATAACACATACAGTATTCTGTTGAACTACTAAACTAAACTAAAACACTCCACATCAAAGGAGATTAGTTCCTTGTCTTACCTACATTTGGGATGCGCACTGGATAAAGACTGATTGAGCAAGTAATAAAGTTGCAGAGTAGTTACAAGGAATACAAATAACTATCCTGTGATATGATCTCTCTGAATCATGAGTAAAAAATAAACAGAACTATCTATCAACAACGATGTTCAAGGTATATGTTTATTCTCGTCAGGTTCCTCAGAACCAGTTACAGTTAGATCCCCAGACAGAAGGCAACATTTTTTCTAAGACATTTACTCTTTCCCGAACTGTCTACATGACTTACAGTACCTGCCATCCAAACCACTAACTCATAACTGTCCTATTGTGTCTTAGCCATACCATATTCTACAGCAAAAGGCATATCCATTATGGGGGGAAATCGTGAGGCTAGATAATATCAGTTACTACATGTCCAGTTACTATGTCCTTACTATACCATTAGATCACAAACTATGCTTTCTTGTTGAGGAGGCAAGTCTGTGTGTGTTCCTGAGACTGTTTGGGGTGGAACAGAAGAGCTCTTTGTTTTCAACATGTCCTTGAATGGGGAAACTCATGGTTAAAAAGTAAGTCCTTTATCGGGTGACCGAAACACACAAATACTATACAAAGCTACTCCCGTTAGTTTGTGTGTATGTGCACGCATGTGGGTGTGCGTGTGTGTGACGTGCATGGGCTGTGGAATGTTTCATCTCATAGTGAAGCCATTAGGTCCATGGCCTTGTCAACCTTGACAGGTCAACAGGCCCACAGGCCAGCCCATCACATAGAGGAATGTGCTAATATTTGTCCTGTCCATCAGGCCTGGTATTCAACACATTAGACTATGTTTTAAAGGGTGGATGAACAGGAGAGGGGCGGGAGCTCAGAGCACCTGGCTTCAATGATAAGAGCTTCTTTATCATCCAACAAAGATTCTCAGACACTCAACTATGCATCTTTGTTCATCAACACCTGGCAGTTACATACCGAATATGAGATGTCAATGTGATTTGGTGAACACAGCACTTTTCATGGTTTGGGCTGTGATGATAACAGTAAGTTGTTATTTAGTGTTTGTCATCACAATGGATGAACTTAAATGAACCTCCTGAGGAGTAGCCTTGGCTTGATGTAATTTCCATCCAGCACCACCACATCTCTGGTGGAAATCAAGTAATAACAACAGACACAATGTCTTCCAGAAATAGAAGCATTGTTCTAATTTTGTTCTCCAGTCTGCTACTACACCTCTGTCTCGGCCTCTCTGGCAGACATGTCCTCCCGACCATTTCTGCTGATCAGCATACTCCAAGGTTTTCAAACTACTGTTATGCTGAGCTCACGTACAGCCATGAGCCAGCCAGGGAAAGCAGAGTAAAACCTCTGAAAACTCTTTCCAGACGTCACAACTCACCAGAGGACATGAGGAGTGTATGGACCCATGTATCCACAGGCATTCTTTATCGTCTTCAAAAGACCATTTAATTTTTCTTCCGTGCGTTCTCAGCGAGGAAAGAGGTTTTGGGACTGCTGTTGGAAATCCGACATCAGACGTGAGTCTGGAGGTTGAATTACTGGGTAAATATGGTAGAGGGGAAGGAGGAGCTACTCCAGACACTCAGTCCCTAACATAACATCATATGGTCCTCATAAACCTTTTACATGGAGGAGACACATTGGAACTGTTCATGTGGTGTATGTACATACAGCCTGTCGTCATGAACCAAGCATGTGTTTAGGTTGAGGAGAACGACTATGAATAACGTCTCCGTTAACATGAAACATTATAAAAGGCCTTCCACCTGGACCTCCGTTCCTAATTAACAGTCCATACAAACCTCCTCTCTGCCTCGCTCTAACACATAGGCCGCAAGAGGCTGGCTTTTGTCTCCTTTTAACTTTCAGTGCCAGATTTTCTAAAGAATGGTCCAGTGGACATCTTTTCGTAGAGTGGGCGGCTGTTTGCTGAGCTCCATTCACCTCTTTATGGGCAGGGGCACCCCAGGTTGACACTATTCATGGCAGCTGCACACTCCCTACACAATAACCACAAGTCCCTGCCACTGTAGCTCTCTGACTCAATGTGCCAGATGGAACCAATTCTTTCAGCTGTTTACAGTTCTCTTTTATCTTCAAGGCAATACTAATGGCAGATATGCCCTTTTTGGAAAGCTGGGGAAAAGTGTTCTGGGCAACCTGGATATGAGCATACACAGCTGTCAGAGCTGGCATGTGGAAAACAGGCTTATGTCCATTTGAGCCGCTGCAGGGAGCTGAGATGTAGGATATATGTCAATGGGCTGACTTCTGACACACAGGCTTTAACTTCCAATGAAAGAAGGAAAGGAGGACAAAACATTTTGTGTGCCTCCACTGCCTTACGACTGACTCACTGTTCTCCCTTACTCTGATATGGAAGAGGGTTAATTTATGGATCATGAATCTGAGGGATGAGAGGGGATCTGACTGAACCCTTATGACTGCCTACACTCCGTGGCCAGTTTATTAAGTACACCACCCCATTCACGAAAACAGTTCACTCCTACTGACAGTGAGTCACGTGGCCATGGCTTGCTATACAAAGCAGGCAGACAGGAATCGAGGCATTCAGTTACTGTTACAGTTACAGTTACCCCTGATAACTCCTTTGTCCCACCTCCCACACATGCGGTGACCTCACCCATTACAACCAGCATGTCCAGAGACACAACCTCTCTCATCATCACCCAGTGCCTGGGCTTACCCCCGCTGTACCCGCACCCCACCATACCCCTGTCTGCGCACTATGCCCTGAATATATTCTACCATGCCCAGAAACCTGCTCCTCTTATTCTCTGTCCCCAACGCTCTAGGCGACCAGTTTTGATAGCCTTTAGCCGCACCCTCATACTACTCCTTCTCTGTTCCGCGGGTGATGTGGAGGTAAACCCAGGCCCTGCATGTCCCCAGGCACCCTCATTTGTTGACTTCTGTGATCGAAAAAGTTAAGTTTGTTTTACTCACTGCTCTAGCACACTCTGCTAACCCTGATGTCCTTGCTGTGTCTGAATCCTGGCTCAGGAAGGCCACCAAAAATTCAGAGATTTCCATACCCAACTATAACATCTTCCGTCAAGATAAATCAAATCAAATCAAATCAAATCAAATTTTATTTGTCACATACACATGGTTAGCAGATGTTAATGCGAGTGTAGCGAAAGTAGGAAGTAGGCTACTAATGACCATAAGCAGCATCAGAGCTGCTCACACTTCCGGCGCCGACAGAGATGGCCGCCTCTTCGCGTTCCTAGGAAACTATGCAGTTTTTGTTTTTTTACGTGTTATTTCTTACACTAGTACCCCAGGTCATCTTAGGTTTCTTTACATACAGCCGACAAGAACTACTGAATATAAGATCAGCGTCAACTCACCATCAGTACGACCAAGAATATGTTTTTCGCGACGCGAAAATGTCCTCCCGACCATTTCTGCTGATCAGCATACTCCAAGGTTTTCAAACTACTGTTGTGCTGAGCTCACGTACAGCCATGAGCCAGCCAGGGAAAGCAGAGTAAAACTGCTAAAGGGGAGGAGTTGCAGTCTACTGCAGAGATAGCCTGCAAAGTAATGTCATACTTTCCAGGTCCATACCCAAACAGTTCGAACTACTAATTTTGAAAATTACTCTCTCCAGAAATAAGTCTCTCACTGTTGCCGCCTGCTACCGACCCCCTCAGCTCCCAGCTGTGCCCTGGACACCATTTGTGAATTGATCGCCCCCATCTAGCCTCAGAGTTTGTTCTGTTAGGTGACCTAAACTGGGATATGCTTAACACCCCGCCAGTCCTACAATCTAAGCTAGATGCCCTCAATCTCACACAAATCATCAAGGAACCCACCAGGTACAACCCTAACTCTGTAAACAAGGGCACCCTCATAGACGTCATCCTGACCAACTGGCCCTCCAAATACACCTCCGCTGTCTTCAACCAGGATCTCAGCGATCACTGCCTCATTGCCTGTATCCGCTACGGAGCCGCAGTCAAACGACCACCCCTCATCACTGTCAAACGCTCCCTAAAACACTTCTGTGAGCAGGCCTTTCTAATCGACCTGGCCCGGGTATCCTGGAAGGACATTGACCTCATCCCGTCAGTTGAGGATGCCTGGTCATTCTTTAAAAGTAACTTCCTTACCATTTTAGATAAGCATGCTCCGTTCAAAAAATGCAGAACTAAGAACAGATACAGTCCTTGGTTCACCCCAGACCTGACTGCCCTCGACCAGCACAAAAACATCCTGTGGCGGACTGCAATAGCATCGAATAGTCCCCGGGATATGCAACTGTTCAGGGAAGTCCGGAACCAATACACGCAGTCAGTCAGGAAAGCTAAGGCCAGCTTCTTCAGGCAGAAGTTTGCATCCTGTAGCTCCAACTCCAAAAAGTTCTGGGACACTGTGAAGTCCATGGAGAACAAGAGCACCTCCTCCCAGCTGCCCACTGCACTGAGGCTAGGTAACACGGTCACCACCGATAAATCCATGATTATCGAAAACTTCAATAAGCATTTCTCAACGGCTGGCCATGCCTTCCGCCTGGCTACTCCAACCTCGGCCAACAGCTCTGCCCCCGGCAGCTCCTCGCCCAAGCCTCTCCAGGTTCTCCTTTACCCAAATCCAGATAGCAGATGTTCTGAAAGAGCTGCAAAACCTGGACCCGTACAAATCAGCTGGGCTTGACAATCTGGACCCCCTATTTCTGAAACTTTCCGCCGCCATTGTCGCAACCCCTATTACCAGCCTGTTCAACCTCTCTTTCATATCGTCTGAGATCCCCAAGGATTGGAAAGCTGCTGCAGTCATCCCCCTCTTCAAAGGGGGAGACACCCTGGACCCAAACTGTTACAGACCTATATCCATCCTGCCCTGCCTATCTAAGGTCTTCGAAAGCCAAGTCAACAAACAGGTCACTGACCATCTCGAATCCCACCGTACCTTCTCCGCTGTGCAATCTGGTTTCCGTGCCGGTCACGGGTGCACCTCAGCAACACTCAAGGTACTAAACGATATCATAACCGCCATCGATAAAAGACAGTACTGTGCAGCCGTCTTCATTGACCTTGCCAAGGCTTTCGACTCTGTCAATCACCATATTCTTATCGGCAGACTCAGTAGCCTCGGTTTTTCGGATGACTGCCTTGCCTGGTTCACCAATTACTTTGCAGACAGAGTTCAGTGTGTCAAATCGGAGGGCATGCTGTCCGGTCCTCTGGCAGTCTCTATGGGGGTGCCACAGGGTTCAATTCTCGGGCCGACTCTTTTCTCTGTATATATCAATGACGTTGCTCTTGCTGCGGGCGATTCCCTGATCCACCTCTACGCAGACGACACCATTCTATATACTTTCGGCCCGTCATTGGACACTGTGCTATCTAACCTCCAAACAAGCTTCAATGCCATACAACACTCCTTCCGTGGCCTCCAACTGCTCTTAAACGCTAGTAAAACCAAATGCATGCTTTTCAACCGATCGCTGCCTGCACCCGCATGCCCGACTAGCATCACCACCCTGGATGGTTCTGACCTTGAATATGTGGACATCTATAAGTACCTAGGTGTCTGGCTAGACTGCAAACTCTCCTTCCAGACTCATATCAAACATCTCCAATCGAAAATCAAATCAAGAGTCGGCTTTCTATTCCGCAACAAAGCCTCCTTCACTCACGCCGCCAAGCTTACCCTAGTAAAACTGACTATCCTTCCGATCCTCGACTTCGGCGATGTCATCTACAAAATGGCTTCCAACACTCTACTCAGCAAACTGGATGCAGTCTATCACAGTGCCATCCGTTTTGTCACTAAAGCACCTTATACCACCCACCACTGCGACCTGTATGCTCTGGTCGGCTGGCCCTCGTTACATATTCGTCGCCAGACCCACTGGCTCCAGGTCATCTACAAGTCCATGCTAGGTAAAGCTCCGCCTTATCTCAGTTCACTGGTCACGATGGCAACACCCATCCGTAGCATGCGCTCCAGCAGGTGTATCTCACTGATCATCCCTAAAGCCAACACCTCATTTGGCCGCCTTTCGTTCCAGTACTCTGCTGCCTGTGACTGGAACGAATTGCAAAAATCGCTGAAGTTGGAGACTTTTATCTCCCTCACCAACTTCAAACATCAGCTATCTGAGCAGCTAACCGATCGCTGCTGCAGTACATAGTCTATTGGTAAATAGCCCACCCATTTTCACCTACCTCATCCCCATACTGTTTTTATTTATTTACTTGCTCTTTTGCACACCAATATCTCTACCTGTACATGACCATCTGATCATTTATCACTCCAGTGTTAATCTGCAAAATTGTAATTATTCGCCTACCTCCTCATGCCTTTTGCACACATTGTATATAGACTCCCCCCTTTGTTTTCTACTGTGTTATTGACTTGTTAATTGTTTATTCCATGTGTAACTCTGTGTTGTCTGCTCACACTGCTATGCTTTATCTTGGCCAGGTCGCAGTTGCAAATGAGAACTTGTTCTCAACTAGCCTACCTGGTTAAATAAAGGTGAAATAAAAAAAAATAAACTGTTCGATTTAACGTTAGATTGGGAAAAATGGATGACCTAAGCAACTTTGTGCATGGTATGATCGTCGGTGCCAGGTGCATCGGCTCCAGTATCTCAGAAATGGCCGGCTTCCTGGGCTTTTCACGCACAACAGTGTCTAGGATTTACCAATAATTGTGCAACAAACCAAAAACATCCAGTCAGCGGCAGTCCTGTGGGCGATAACAACATGCTGATAAGAGGTTGAATGGGCATGGCAAGAATCGTGCACGCTAACAGGCACGCTACAAGCAGGCAAAAAACGGTGCAGTACAACAGTGGTGTGCAGAACGGCATCTCGGAATGAACAACTCGTCAGTCCTTGTCACAGATAGGCAGCAGACAACCAGTCCAGGTTCCACTCCTATCAGCTAAAAACAAGAAGAAGCGGCTCCAGTGGGCACACAATCACCAACAATGGACAATTAAAGAGTGGAAAAACATTGCCTGGTCCGATGAATCCGGATTCCTGTTGCGTCATGCTGATGGCAGAGTCAGGATTTGGCGTAAGCAGCATGAGTCCATGGCCCCATCCTGCCTGGTGTCAACAGTACAGGCTGTTGGTGGTGGTGTAATGGTGTGGGGAATGTTTTCCTAGGACACGTTAGGTCCCTTGATACCAATTGAGCAATGTTTCCATGCCCTGGTGAATTCAGGCTGTTCTGGAGGCAAAGGGGGTCCGACCCAGTACTAGATACCTAATAAACTGGCCACTGAGTGTATATCCTATGTAAAAGATGGATGGATTACAGAAATGTGTAAGGTAAGCTATCAAAGGAGAAGCAGAGAAAATACATCTGAATATCATTCCTTTTAAGGCACCGTTGCATGATCAAAACAGTAAGATATAATGTATAGTAAGGCAAATGGTATGTAATCCAGGGTGAGATAGTGACTACACATCAAGGTGGAGCCTGAGTGCCAGCCTCCCAGCACTTACTTCTGGTCACAGGCAGTTTAACTTACCAATAGCCTTTACATGGCAAGTGAGCCTGAAAGAATGCCATGCCCAAACCATTTTGAATATGCCTTGGACAGGTTTAAGAATGCCTATGAAAGGTTGTGCAAACACTCAATATTTGTAATGCCAAACTCCAAAGAGAGAATGAGATTGGTGATATTTGAAAAGGGACAGCATTCCCCATCTGCTTAAACAGAGGGAGTAGATTGCACTACACCCAAAAGTAAATCAAAGGTCTCCGTCATTCAAACAAAAACAAGAATTAAAAGGAAGTGACAGCCTACTGTACAGGATCTTAGTTACAAAGGCTGGGTGGTGAGCAGAAAGGATAACACAGAATACCTGTGAATCAGTGTCAATACTAGGCTTTTTTGTAGTACTACTGATATTAATTACTGCATTGTTGGGAAAGAGCTTGCAAGAAAAGGCTTTTCACTGTACTTGTGCACTTGACAATAAAAACGTTAAACTCGAATCACTCCATAATGTGTATTGTGCGACAATTTATGCCAAGTTACGAGCTAAGCTTAGCTACATGACTACCTAGGATCCATACACTGGTTGAACTACCACGCTTCCATTCCAAAACCATAGATGGCTTGCCATCTTTATTCCTGCTATGGGCCTAAAAGGCAAATGGCTGAGATGAATTGGAGTAGAAAAGGGAGGACCGGGAGGAAGATGCGGCACATTGAAGGCACTGCATAAAAGTGATGCACCATTAACCTTTAACAAGGCTAAGAAAAAAGAACTGAAACAACTTTTGACACTTGTGGGGCAGACTTGTGGCTGGATTATCCATTGCTGCATGTATAGCCTAAACCCAGTCAAATTATGGTTTAACTGTGACATCCAATACAGTCATTCTCTGTGGGCTATATTCCACTCAGATCCTGTTCACAGTCTATCACATGGTTTCCCCATGAATCTTAAACCACTGAGGGAACAACACAGATCTACAACTCATCATCAAAGTTGGCAAACTGACATTGAATTCCAACAGCTTTAAGAGGATAGTGATCATTATATGGCTTATAGGCTAATAGTATGCCAAGCATGCCATTTAGATGGCAGTAAATAAAATGGAAATAGGCACCCTAAAGCTGTGTGGCTCCACTAGACATTGGGTTTCTATTATGGGTGATGTGTGGGCACTGGGCATAGCAGCATACATATAGCCTACCAGTCTTACCCAATAACGGGGTGTGTGTATGATATCATACACATTGTCTGATAATGCCGGCCTAAAAAGCATCTGGTGACATCCCACCCTCGCCCCTGTTATGCAAGCCCTGGCCAGAGAACAGAGGGGCCTCCCAATCTTGCTGCTGACAATCCAGTCCAGTGAGAAGGAAAGGTCATTGTTAGATATGCACAATAGACAGTCTGTTCGGGAAATGTTCAAGAAAAAGAGCTTGCAGCTGCAGCGTCTGCCTAGTTGCAGTGATAGTGATGGCAGGAGGTACCCCTGGAAAGAAAAGCTCTGGAAAAAACTTCATCTAACAGAGAGAAAAAATATAATCCACATTAGAGGACATAATAGGCAATGATTATGGATATTCGCACTCAACAGCATTAGTAAATCTGAGGCGGATGCAATCTCAGAACGTTTATTATCCGTAGCTCTCAAGAACCCAATGAGGCCCAAGTGAGTTTACAGTTGACCCTCTTTTGAATTGAATAAATTATCTCGTGCTCCACAATGTAAACTTTAGTTTGGCATAATTTATTTAGCCTCAACTCACTCAGTCCGATTTAATGAAATTGTTTTGTCATTCACATTATCTACTTGAAAGAGCTCAAGTGGGGATGTACCGCTAACAACAAGGATAGCGTTACATCCCCAAAACTGTTGTTACCAAATACGGTAAAATCACGAAAATCACTTCAGCGACAGATTTATTGTACGCTATACTTTAGGTTTGTCAATTGATACAGTCGCATTTAACCACGAGATTAATTTGCGCTTTCCGAACTCTATACAGCATTCGGATACTTTTGCTGCAACTAGCTATATGCTCGTTAACCCTTTATAAACTATCTCCAATCATGTAAAAAAATAAAAATTCAAATGGCGACCGGCTTTACCTCAGAGTAGCGCCTCATTTCCACAGACATTTTTACCCCAAAAAATGCCAGCATATATCAATCCCGTTAGATAAATTGTAACAAAAAAATAAAACGTTTTTGCCGGATAGCTGCAGCTTTCCCACTGAACTGAGAGTCATGTCTTTCCAACCAAATCCCTCCCTCCTTGAGACCTCTGGAGAGGCGAGGGCTGGACTAGTTTCCATGGAGATGGGTTGTTTGCCCCCACTTCAATGGATCTGGCCCCTTTCCTCTATCCCACACATAAGCTTGCAGCAGTTCTTTGTCTGTTAAACAGTATATTTCATAGGAATAACCAAGAGAGTCAGATAGCCTCTGGAATTATCCTCAGGACATCATTATCATGTGGTCCACATTCAATTTGGATCTTTTTGACACTCTTCCTAGCCTTCTAACAGCATATAAAGAGAGTGACAGTTGGGAGTGCACAAGACAACGCTAGAGTGGTCTCAAATACACACATGCCAGAGGGGTAAGAAAGTCTTCGAGTTGAAAACTAAAGTCAACAAGTGACTATTACAACATATAAAGTGGACAGCATGATGAGCCAGTACAGTATATTTCCACATTTGGAGAGAGAGATTTATTCATCAATAACAGCTACGAGATAACACTATGTTTAGTTCTGGAATTAATAACTACTCAACTCAGCATGGATATTCTCTCAGGGAAACAATTAGAGAAGATTTCTGTGTAATTGTATGGTTTTGCTGTATCCATCTACTTATAACACAAACTAGCAAAATCACAATGTAACAAGAACATAATCAATAGGCCTACACACACTTTTCAACTGCAGAATGATACTCAGAGATGCAGAATGAATCCGCTATTCATCCAGGAGATAGATAAAATGTCAAAACACATCTCAGAAGATAAAGTGAAGGTTGAACCTTTGAAGACCTGTGTCAATTAATGAAATCATGTCATTTTGAACAGCCTCAAGGGCTTGGTGATGAGGCTATCTCCAGAGGGAAGGGTTTGTCAAAGACATAATTTCAGGTCAAACTGAATGATGAACACACAGTTAATGATTTGGAAGACAGATGCCATGATTAGTCCAAACCAATTAACATAATACTTAACAAAAAACAAATGAACAAAACACTTATTTTACAAAACTATTAACAAGATCCATTAAATGTTTTTTTGACATTATATGTAATTATACTAGGACATTATACTGGTTGGAGACATATCCCAAAGTAATATTCAGATATTCAAAACATTGAACACATGTTCACTGAGGACAGTTACCAGAATCCATGTACATATTAGCAGATGTGATTCCTTGTTGTTGGACTGCAGTGTGGATCCTGTCGCTCTGTATTTGGTTTATATAAGATGGCTCTAGACAGGCTTAAACCTCATGCTCTGCTTTCCCAACATTAAGCCTCCCAGAGCACACATGCATGTTGAGAAACAACACTGCAGCCTGAGTCCAGACTAAACAATACCCAAGAGGGAGGATGCCTGCTATGAAGATCACCATACCCAAAGTTGTGTCTGTTTTTCGCTTTCTTAAGTGTAGGTTAACTCCAAGCAAAACAGCCTTTTTAACAATCATTGTTGTAATTGTTGAGGTTTTCGTTCTTTGTCATCAAAGAAAAATTTGGTCGGTAAACAATATGTGTATAGTCCGTAAACAGTATGTGCCCCATCTTTACGGTACTGATTTCTGAAACATTTTCGATGCACTTAAGAAAAACAGGAAAAAATACAAACAAGCCACATGAATTCAAAGTATTGGAAACATGCATGAGTCAACACTCGAGTCCACTCAACCTTGCTCTGGTTAAGGGAACAGCTATTGGGCCACAGCAGAATTTGAAAAAGAACTGAACATTTCTATCCAAAACAATTGGCACGAAGTCTACAATCAAGAATCAATATCCCCTTTCACAGGAAAGGATGCAGAAGACTGAAAATGGTCATTATAAAGCCTGTCTTTCATATCTACTCTATAATGAAATGCCTAATCATCACAAACAAATGTCAGTTTACAGCTTACCCATAAACCAATTCTCTCATCAAACCCTCTGAGCATCAGCAGTAGAAACATAGATGGGGAGAGATCAAATCTAAAGCCATTCCACTGGGCACAGACATCAGTTCAATATCTAGTTTCGATTTACATTTGGTTGAGTTGTCAACTAATGTGAATTCTGCGTGAAATCAACAAAAAAATGGTGCCATGTCATTAGATTTAGGTTAAAAGTTGGGTGAAAAATAGACGGAATTCACTTACACAGATTACTTTTTTCAAATACCCCCCCTCCCCCTCCCCCCGGAGCATCCTTTCATTCTACTGAGGAATGGAGGAAGTCGTAAGATGCAGACATCCGACTCGTCCCATAACGTCTACAGGAAGTCCACAGCTATGTCAGTATGTCGTTTACTCTGAGATCTAACTATACTGAACAAAAATATAAACGCAACATGTAAAAAAATTCTACGATTTTACTGAGTTACAGTTCATATAAAGAAATCAGTCAATTGAAATACATTCATTAGGCCCTAATCTATGGATTTCACATGACTGTGAATGCAGATATGCATCTGTTGGTCACAGATACCTTTAAAACAAATGGGCCTCAGGATCTCGTCACGGTATCTATGTGCATTCAAGTTGCCATCGATAAAATGCAATTGTGTTCGTTGTCCGTGACTTATGCCTGCCCATACCATAACCCCACCACCACCACTGGGCACTCTATTCATAACGTAGACATCAGCAAACCGCTCGCTCACACGACGCCATACACGTGGTCTGTGGTTGTGAGGCCAGTTGGATGTACTGCCAAATTATCTTAAATGATGTTGAAGGTGGCTTATAATAAAGAAATTAACATTAAATTATTTGGTAACAGCTCGTGTAGACATTCCTGCAGTCAGCCTTCAAAATTGCATGCTCCCTCAAAACATGAGACATCTATGACATTGACTTTGTGTGACAAAACTGCACATTTTTGAGTGGCCTTTTATTGTCCCTAGCACAAGGTGCACCTGTGTAATGATCATGCTGTTTAATCAGATTTTTGATATGCCACACCTGTCAGATGGATGGATTATCTTGGCTAAAGGAGAAATGCTCACTAACAGGGATTTAAGAAATTTGTGCACAAAATTTGAGAGAAATAAGCTTTTTGTGTATATGGAACATTTCTGGGATCTTTTATTTGAGCTCATGAAACATGGGACCAACACGTTACACATTGCATTTATACTTTTGTTCAGTGTAGTTGTCTCTCAGACATGTCAAAGCCTCATAAAGTATAAAGAGTGCTGAGTGGACTCTGACAGCTTTGTGCTTCAAATTAGCAGAGGTACTAGTGCTGTTTCATACTGGGAAAGGCTGGCTCCAGTAGCATGGATGCACAATGAAGAACAACCTCCTGGAATCCGCTGTGGTGTTGAGAAGTCTTGTCTTCAGGGTTTCTTCTGTACAATGTAAGCAATACATTACGCTTCTTCTCTGTCAGTGTAATATGAGAAAATCAAATACAGTCCAATCCTAAATAAGCACTACTTAAAGAGAGACTGTTATTGTTTGTATAGGGCTACTTTCACAAAAGAATGCAACCTTTTTCAATGCTCCGGCTCAGGAATTTGTCCACACAGTTTTGATGGCATAAATCTGTTTTAAAATCATCTCCCTGAGGTCTACAACTCTCCACCTTTTACACCTGCTAAAGCCATTCAGGCAAAGGGAAAAAACATATGACCAGGCCAGTGTTTTTTGGA
The DNA here is from genome assembly GCF_018296145.1 of Oncorhynchus tshawytscha. Lineage (NCBI taxonomy): Eukaryota > Metazoa > Chordata > Actinopteri > Salmoniformes > Salmonidae > Oncorhynchus > Oncorhynchus tshawytscha. Next base: position 70,997,153 of record NC_056432.1, read on the forward strand.
CCCATCACAGGTCCAATGTACCTTGCGTAGGATCCATCGGTCATGTTCAGTGAATCCACAAAAGCCTCAGAAATTTGACAGTAACCCTCTCCAGTACACTGTTGAGCTTTCACCACACCCTTACCACAAAATATTCCTGTGAGAGCCTCTCCTCCGGCATCTGGAGATTTTAAATAGCCAAGGGCCAGTGGGTCAAGGGAGCTATGGAAATGAGGATGGGCCAGTCGCATACGAAAGCCTCCAAGCAGCCAAACAGCATAGGGTCTGATTGAATCGCAAGTCTTAACTGCTTGTTTTAACATAAAGATGTTTTTTTTAGGAACAACATATTCAATTTCAAGACAGGTCATGAGGCACCAGCAGTCGTGTCCTCTCATGTTGATGATGTCTCTCCAATACTACTGCCCTTAGGCCTACAGCAATGAAGAGAGATGACAAGTCTCACACTATAAATACTTCCTCTCCACCTAAAGTACCAAGTTGCATCAAAATAAACTTCAGGGCCTGTAGACTTTTCAGTGGTTCATCTAGTATCATAAGGTAATCGTATCCATCTTATTTTATCCATTAGCATCATAGGGCAATAATATGATTTGATCTCATTCTGTTGCTGAGAAATATCTCAAAATGGACAAAAAGCGGAACTTTTTGTTGTCACAAGGAAAGCTACTAGAGGCATATAAACTATTCTGTGTGTGTGAGTGTTTGTTATGCATACTTGTAATAGGTGCTACAGCCTCAGGCATCACTATGGCCCCTTTTGACTGTTCTCTCCATATGGAGTCCATTTGGAATCTGTGACCCATGGAGAACGCTGTTACCAAAGGCTGCCATGAGACTTTTAAAAGATCTGCCACTGCTGTCCCCATGTACAAATAATACACATCTCCACAGATCTAAAGTTACTACTGCACATGGGATTTATTTTTAATTTTTAATAAACACCCGCCTATGTTTTGCAGCACTGTTGAAATTGGGCAAACACTTTAGGACATGATCCTGTGCCATATTAGCCTTCATCCTGATTAGTTCAATGTGTTAATGGTATTATAGCTGTCAGCCTCACATACTGAAAGTAGAGGAATGTCCTGCACATTGTCTTAATTCTTGCTCCAGATGCTTTCTTAAAGGCCCAGTGCAGTCAACATTTTGTTAAATCTGTGTTTTGTATCATATTGTATAACAGCTGATGAAACTAATACTGCAAAATTGTGAAAACATTTGATCAGTGTTATTTCCTGATAATTGGTGCTTGAATATACAATCTACACAGGACCTTCTAATCAGCCTGTTTGAATGGGCAAGAGTTTTGGCTTACATGTGTCATCACCAGGCAGTAAATTGCTTAATAATAGACCAATAACAAAGAGAGTTCCAAACCTCTCTGCCAATAACAGCTAGTTTTAAGTTTTACCCTCCCCACTCAGACCACTCCCAGACAGTCCAAGCAAAAACTAGCTCGATAATTTTTTTGCTAAAAAGTATTTTTGCCCATTTTAATGAAAAAATATTACAGTAAGTTACTTAATTGTTACTCAGAAATTATTTGATATTGATATAAAAACAGCTCCATTGGGCCTTTAAGAATTACAGGATAAACACATGCATGGAAGTATTTATTCTCCCTTATGAGATTTCTATTCTGAGAATGGGCCCCTCCTTAACGACAGTATTTACTCAAGAGATGTCTAATAATTCATATTCTAAACATCGGAAATCATTGTACTGTTATAGACAGGAATAAATCATACCAAATAGCCCATCATCAATTTCAAGCACAGGGAGTAACTGCTCTGCAAGGACCTACCTATACACTCTATTATCTTGCATTTCAGTGACATTGAAAGGTTTTTCCAGACAGCAGCCATAATGTTAGTCTGACCATGGTCAGACTAACCTTGGGAAGGTTCTGACTGAAGCTTCTCCTGGAGGGATGCAGCCTCTATGAGCCTTGAAACGATTCCCACTGTCTGATACTGAGACACTGAAGGGGGGATTGAGGAGACAGACCCTTTCCGTCTGTCATTAACCAAAGAGGGACAGATAAGAGCCTGGCCCTTAAAACACAGGATGGGTCCTATTAAAAGGAAGTACCTTGGAGTATTGTTTTTGTTTGGACATGCAATAATTCAGTTTGAAAGAGTTTCAGGTGAAAGAGTAGTTATAATACTTTTACTTTCATCCAGAAGCCTGCATTCCCTCAGGCATGAAGCAACATTTTAATACTTCAATAAAAGCATACTGCAAAGAAAGAAAAAAATTCACCCAAATTGACTGATATTCAAATGGTAAGAATGGTACAAAAGATTCATATATTATTATTTCAGTTAAGATGCCAGATTGGGTACTTAGGGTAGTTCCTATAAAAAGCCTAAGGCGCCCCCTAGTTTATGTTCACAGTACAGCACTTGATTTTGAGGTTACTGTATTGAATAAAACAATTTTGGGGAAACTGTTGATGGTTGTAGGTTATTAATTCAAACCAGCAAGTCATTCACATAAAAAATGTCAACCTTTTTGTGGCGATTTTTTATGATGTTCTGCATTATTGCCCAGGCAAGTTTCATAAAACAGAAAATGCATGAATCAGTTTCATAAAACAGTTAATGCATTATATTAAGTTAAAACTACAATATATGGGTTTACTTTATGAATAAATTAAAAGGAAAACGATCCTTACCTTATCCTTTATACACTTATTGGAGTATTTTTCAACAATCCATTCTTTGACAAGGCAAATGTAGCTCTCTTGCCGAGTATCCTTAAATCTGAATTTTCTGCACCGAGTGTAGCCTACTTTTTTTCGGGATAACGGACTGCATGCATACAAAAAAATAAAAGGGTAGAGAACAGGAAACGATGACGGCAGCTCTGCAAAAGTCATTGAAAAGTAAATAAATGATCACTATTGTCTTGTATGATATCAACATACTGTCATTAGAGATCAATTTTATTTGCAAATTTATCCTGTAATTTTACTCCGTGTTCTATTGTTCAATGGTGAATTTGCGAAATAGACGGATTATTTTCGTTCAGATTTCGTGTCCTCTGGGCTATATTATGAACGATGGATTTTAAATGCATTAATACAATTTAAATCCATTGGTTATTGAAATTTCTCATCAGTTGTAGCATTGATGTTTATCGCCCTATGCATAGCAAAGCCCTGTACTAAAATGAGCATATTGATAGAACTCCGAAGGTATAGAGTACCTGCCATTTTGTGCGCCTATCAATGTCTGCATTAGTGCAATGTTTTTTTGCGCCTATCAATGCGATCATCAATTTTGGCTAATGTATTTGACCCTTTATATTGAAGCACGACTCCTGGAGGATGGTCTAGGAATTTGACATTGTCAGCATTGAACAAAAGCATTATAAATATTACAGAAATGTATTTCAAATGTGATGTTATCACAGATAAGAGTTAACACTTTCATTGGGCATTAGGTCACCCAATAGTAGCATTTTCTACCCACTTTACAACCACCCTAGCTATCCCAAATGATCATTAAATAATGTTTTACATCAGTGTAAAAGACAGATGGTGGCATCAATACTGTCTAACAAAAGACAATGACAGTTATTTAAAGTTTGAATAAAGGAGGATCTCATTCATGTATGATTAATGTCAAATGTATCTAAATGGAGAGGAGTAGAAGCTGAAAACAAAACAAGCAAGGTGCAGAGATGGTGTACATCTACTCTAGACAGTGACAGCTGAGGGCTCTGACTACAGTAACACACATATATTCAAAGGAGGACTAATGTTTACATTAATTGTACCATCAGATGATAACTGTCATTAACTGTCAAAATGTCTCCCAATTGCTACATTATACTTAGCCTTACAGGAGAACATGATACAGGAGTGTTCACACCACGAAATGCATACATCTGTACATCAACTGTTGTTTAGGGTAAAAGGTTGTAAATAAGTTTATACATCACTTCTTAAAAACATGCTTTTTGACAAGAGACTGATGTTACACATTTTTACTGTTTCCAACTCATTCCCATCTTCTGTAGTTTAGGAAGCAGATGTTACATTTATTGTAGATGTTTTCATTAGTTTGAGTGATTAATTTTGGTATGATATTTTTTTGTTTGTTATTTACTCTACCCTCAAATGTCTCACCTAATTTCATTGGTGACTTGGCCAACATTACTGTTATCAGAAGCTACCAATATTACTGTAAAAGAGTGCACTGTCACCCATTGTTTCTACTTTATCAGAAGCCAAATATCATCATCATCATCAGCTTGTGCAAAATGGCACGTATCATAGATTTTTTTGGGGGGGCAACAAACTAACATCTAACTTTCTATTAGTATTATTAAATCAGAAAGTATACTAAGTCATACAGACACTAGCATCATCTTAAGCCAAAGGTCTCAAATGCAACGCCCCATTTCAATCTACTGATGCAGAGACCCTTTACAATCACCTCCTGAATACATAGAGCTATATGATCACATTTCATGAAATACAGGTCCGGTTGAGGAACAAAACACCAATAAGGATGAAGCTCAGAAGTTGGGGAAAGAATCAGACAAAATAGACACAAAAAAAAGGGGGACCAACCAGTCACAGTAACATTTTTTGCTTCACCCCGGGTTTTTGTTCCTGGGGATGGGTTTAGCTGAGCACCACATGGCGGTCAAACACAGACTTCCTCTGTTCCTGGACCTGCCTCCGCCAGCGCTGCTGAGCGTGCTCCACTTTGTTCAGCATGTTGGGGCGAGAGGCCGAATGAGACAATACGTTGTGGGCGTTGGCGAAAGGCTGCTGGTCCTGAACCCAAAGAGAAACAGACATTACATTGAGGAGGACAGTGAAATTGTGACAAGCTAGAGTTTACCTTTTTTTAGAAACATTTCCAAACATAATTCTCTACGAGCTATTCATCAAATTTACAGCATGAAAGAAATCTGAAAACATCACCACATACATTGCCCCAACAAGTCACACAATACGAGATCCACAATCAAACAACAAAAATGTCACGGCTACAACTGCTTTGACTTAAAGGCCACCACTATAGTTGGGATGGGCAACATGCACACATACCCCGACATCATCATCATTCTGAAGCTGTGAGTGTCCAAAGAGCCTCCTCTTCAGCATGGGCTCCAGCAGGGTCAGGTACACCATGTAGAGGAACAGCAGGCCCAGGATGGACAGGTAGATTATGATAGTCACCTGGAACACAGTGGACACAAATCAAATTAACATTTTATTTGTCACGTGCCAAATACAACAGGTAGACCTCACCATGAAATGCTTGCTTACGAGCACTTAACCAACAATGCAGTTCAAGAAATGGAGTTAATAAAATATTTACTAAATATTTACATGACAATAACGAGGCTATATACAGGGGGTACCGAGTCAATGTGCAGGGGGACAGGTTAGTCGAGGTAATTTGTAAAATGACTATGCATAGATAATAAACAGTCAGTAGCAACAGTGGAAAAACAAAGGGAGGGGTCAATGTAAATAGCCCGGATGGCCATTTGATTAGTTGTTCAGCAGTCAAACTCATTAACCCATTAGGCCTTGGCTGCCTGCAACCCATTGACTCCATTTCAGCTACACAATAATAGACAAGAGTTGACTGGTTAGTAGCAGAGCACATGTGCCGATGCTATCCCACTTGGGCAACATCGTTGCGATATCCCATCGCCAAAATCGTAATGTCTCCTGTGTGTCAGAAACATTGAATAAAATTATATTTGAACCTACTTTGCCTGTTGTCCTTCTGCCGTTGGCAATTTAAGCAAAAATATCCACATGCAAGTATGAAGAATCATCTCCTCTCTGCTTTACCACATGACATGTCAGGATAGTAACGGCACATGTGCGGCTAGCTGGTCGGTAGATTTCCCAGACTTACCTTGATAGTTCCAGAACTCCTCTCCTCATATTTGCATTCACAACGCAGACAGTACGCCTCTACATCCTTTCCATCAACTGGCATTGGCTCCACAACATGAAGGCAGTTACTGAAAACAAATATACATTTAAATCCAAATGTCTTTGAAAGCACAGTGAGGTTGAAGTCTGTAACAGTTCTCCAAATATGATTTGAGATCATTCATATGACAATGTAAAATTACAGTTAACCTACCCATACGTTCACCACTCCTCAGACAGTGGTCACGTTCCACTGCATGCATCAACCAAATGGTTGCATGCCACATCATAGACTGTCATCGATTGACAGATTGGTATAACATATAGTGTGGTTAGCAGATAGGTAATATACCCATCCAGGCGATGTAAGATCTGGCAACATCGAACCAGTGGAACGCGACCGGTATGTAATCATCTTTAAATGACATCATGACAACACAACATACCAATCCTTTAGAGATACATTTTGTTTGTAGATCTGTCCATCGATGTCTCTGTATGGTGGGCAGGTACATTTACACCGGATATCCTCTGAATTCTATGGGAAAAGGAGGGGAAAATGTTCAGGCTGTGATATCAGAGAACATGTAATGCCATATATGGTGATATAACTAGCTGCCTGCCTTCTAAAATAAGCTTACACAGCCAGTAGAATAATCATATTTACTGTAACTGTACAGAGCAGGTTACCAGCTAGCTAGTTAGCTAACTTATCCATTGACTGTCGTCACATGAAAGGACATACTAGCCTGACCAATATTTGGCTAGCTAACTAACTAACTAACTACAGTAACTAGCCAGCTGCTGCCTCAACACCTAGCATTAAACAATGTCAATATAAATAGTTTTTATGCATTTAAAGCATGATAGTCATGTGAACAACTACAGAGCCTACCTTCGCATCCGTCGTCTGTGTTGACATCAATAACAAACCAACAAGAGAGAGCAGCTTGAAGGCAACGCTCGACCTCATTTTTCTATGTTGAAGTACCAGAATGAATACAAGCTAATAAGAAACTGGAGAAACGAAATACTGAAATCAGATACACGTTTTTTTATAACTGACAACAATTCTTCCTCTAGCATCAAACATTTCCTTCGACTGATCAGCTGACATCTCTTCCTGTGCGCGTAAATAGCATTCCCCAGGTAAACAGCTTGTCGGAACAAAAACCTATAGCAATGATGGCCTTTCTTTGAGGGTCCTTGCTATCCGGTATCCTTGGGACGTGCATACCCCTCTTAGATTATCTCATAGAACAAAGCGTATAAAATATCCTAAACCTGCGTTTACAATATACCTTATTTTTTGGCGTTTATCCAAAAACCATACGACGAACCATGGCGAAGTTAGAGCCTACAAAAAGACGCCATTAATATTTCTCTTTATAAAGTTAACCTTTTAAAATGTTATGGCAGAGAGCCGGGGCGTCAGGTAGCCTAGTGGTTAGAGTGCTGGACTAGCAACCGCAATATCGAATATCCGAGCTGACCTTTTAAAATGTTAACTTTATAAAGATAAATGTAATGGCGTCTTTTTGTAGGCTCTAACTCCGCCATGGTTCGTCGTGGGATTTTGGATAAACGCCGAAAAATACAAGGCAGTTAACCCACTGTTCCTAGGCCGTCATTGAAAATAAGAATTTGTTCTTTACTGACTTGTCTAGTTAAATAAAGGTAAGATTTGACCGGATGTATAAACGTGAAGCATCCGCTTGGCGTTTCCACTCACTACCAAATATGGAAGCCCTCTGTCCGGCAGTGGGAAAATATGGATTTTGTGTTCCCAAACTAAAAATATGTTATGCAGACTTTACCCATTGCCAAAGTTGTAAGAAACCGCGTTTAGGAGTGCAAAGTCGAATTGAGTTATTGCACACGCACGTTCCCTAACGGAAATATGCAGAGGCCAATATGATCTCCCTTAACTCGTGCTTGGCTATGCCCAACTCCTTGCTTGTTCTCCCCACTATTACTTATTTGTTCCGATTGGAAACGACAGGCTGTGGCATTGGTTTAGTTATGCAAATCTTTGGTACGGGTTAAGGTAGCATCGTCGCGAACCAGACTTGCCGTGACGACGACGTGATTTTGGAGGTATGGCAACGCGAGACTATGGTCAATTTAGGGTAGGGTCATCCCAAGGACGCCTGATAGCGTTAACACTTCTGTTTTCTTAGTGTCTCTGATTTCCCAATGCCTCTGATACAGTGCTGAAAATATAATCAATGTGAATTTTAAGTAATTACAATAGGTGACAGTGTGGCAGGCAATTTTTTGTTTAATTCAAGAGTAAAAACAATTATGACTAATGTAACACAATAACTTATGTTATAGAGCCTATATAAAAAACGACATAATTAATGTATTATTTGGATTTGGACATGGTTGCTTATATTGAAAATAGCATTTCAGAAAGTAAAAGAAGTAAAGCAAAAGCACAATATTATGTTAATTCGCTTTATTTACATATTATATGTACAAACATAAAAATATAGACATACATTTATTTGCTAAGTTTATTTGCTAAGTGAATAGAGCAATTCTATTTCACAAACCTCTCATTCCATATCTGGAATGTATAATCTCACCTGATCCCCCTCATATTGCTCTGCATTTCTAGTCACACCACTCAATAATCTCACCTGATCCCCCTCATATTGCTCTGCATTTCTAGTCACACCACTCAATAATCTCACCTGATCCCCCTCATATTGCTCTGCATTTCTAGTCACACCACTCAATAATCTCACCTGATCCCCCTCATATTGCTCTGCATTTCTAGTCACACCACTCAATAATCACACCTGATCCCCCTCATATTGCTCTGCATTTCTAGTCACACCACTCAATAATCTCACCTGATCCCCCTCATATTGCTCTGCATTTCTAGTCACACCACTCAATAATCTCACTTCTATGAGTAGTGAAAAGTAGTCTTTGGTAGCTGTTTGAATGATCATAGTGAAGAGCTAGTCTTGATCCATGGGCATCTGTTGTTCACTCAAAGCCCAGTGGCATGGAGTATTCATTGTCCAGTCATTTTTAAAGTACAACTATGTTTTCAGGACAGCAAAAATACAGGTTGTGAGGGGATGTGTCAATACTGCACACGTGTCAGGAATGCAGTTAACTACAATACGTTAACATTTTCATCTAATACTTTTTACACAATATACAATACATTCATAAGGATCATTAATTTTGTGGTATCACTACATTCTTTGTAGTGCTTTAAAGTTCCGGTCAGGTCACATTTGTGCTATATTCTTTTCTCATATTCAGGCATATTTCTGTCAACAATTCTGATCTAAATGTGAAGCATGACTTTAATAATGTATGTTATAAGTATACACTATCTATGTGGTTGACATTTAGCATAAACCTCAGTTAACTTGTTATACAGAGTCTTTTCTCATCCACTTTCTATGCTATTGGTGAAAGTTCCATTTACCATAATTATTTTCAAGATGTTGTTGTTACACCATTATGCAAATCGAAGCTTTCATGAATTTAAATGCTAACAATCAAATCAGCTTACTACTTCAAGCTTTATTCCTGAGACTGAAAGTTTAAAATCAAAAGGAAAAGACAAAGTCTGTCTAAACGTTGCAATGCTCACATACAGGAGTGTATGGAAGAATCAGAGATAGATGTGGTATCGAAGTACAAAAAACTTAGCTCTAGATGTAGACCAGATGTGATAGCGGGAGCTGCCACTTGTCTGCACCATGACAGTCCACTACCCACCTATTCCCAGAAGGTCCAATTGAAGTCCATTTGAGGAAAGTGTCTCTCTTAGTCAACTCTAGACTCATTCAGTCTCTGTACAGACAGGAGAAGTAAAGGACTCTTTTCTCGGGAGTATCCGAGATATCCACAAAGCAACTTGATGATAGTGCCTTCTTAAGGGCGAAGGAATCTCAAGACTTTAGAACGTAGAAATCGGATGAAGGATTTGGGGAACATTTCTCTTGACTCCTGTGCTGTGTAGTTGAAGAAGTTCTGTGGGTGGGCCAATACATCAAACAGTGCCTTCATAAGCTTCTTGTCCTGAGAAGAAAATGTAAACCAAAAATTAGTACAGGTTGGAGTTCAATCTCAGACAGAGCCAACAATCATCTGACATTTTACGGTGGTGCTCAAGTGAAGTTTGCATCCTGAATTTCTTATTGTGTCCACAAGAGGGTAGTATATGGCAGACAAAAGCTTTTTCCACAGGAAATACATTAAATCTTTACCTTGAGAATTTCTTGGTGATTTTCAGAGGCATATAATCTTCCATCTCTGACTATATCTTCGATGAGTTCCTGGTAGTCCTCTGAAACATATATCATATATAAACATACCCAAGAGTATATTTCTATATTATTTGTGCAATTGGAAGTAGGTGACAAATTTGTGGTATTATGTAGACCTATCCAGACTTAAAATTCCAAATTAAATTATATTTCACAGACACTTGATCCATTGTTTTTAAGCATGTGTAATTTAAATGTCAATATTTCCACCATTAAGGATGTCTCTTACCATCATAGGTCACATAAGGGACTTGGAAGCCCTTCCCACTGTTCCCTTCATTCGATTTAAACTGTATCCACAGCCTCTTGGAGCGGGAGGTGAAGGCAATAGGCCGTTCATAGGTCTGGCAGGTCTCATAGGTCGTCACAGAGTTGGAGAGAGCTGTGAATTGAGGATATGGTCACATTATGACAAATCAAACACTAGCACCATTCATTACTCTGAAGGTGGCCAGATCTAATGGTCTATTAGAAGCCCATAGTAACCCCCATGATCTCTGAGAGGTGCTATCCTATTATGCAGAACCTCCTACCAACACTGCCACCATCTTATAATGCTAAAGACATTCATCACCAACATCTGGTCACCTGCAGGGAAATCACATTAATACTGTAGCACCATGATAACACCCAGTCACCTAACAAGCTCTAACCTCCAACACGACACACACAGACAGACAGACTCATGCATGCACGCACACACAGAAAAACAAACACTCACAGCTCTTTCTCATGACCAGGTAGTCTCCACACTCATCCTCGATGGGGAGGAAGATCTCTGGGACCACGATGAGGATTCTGCGCTTGGGCGGTGGGTTGATGGTCCAGGTGCACTCGATGTTGGCTGGGTAGTTCCCTGGGTAGTTGGGAGACTCGATGTAGCCAGTGAAATCTCCCATCTCTCCACCACAGTGTCTGTCTGTGAGGTGACAGGATAGTGTCAAATAGTTTATGCTGCCTTGGTGCTGCGACGCTAATTATCTACAGTAGCATCCCAAAGCAGGACAGGAACAATATTTATTTGAGCACAGTAGAGAAACCTGCATGTAGTTTTAGTTTACTCTATGTGTAGTCATTAAGTACATCTAAAGTGTGAAGCCATGAACACACAAATACATTCACATGCACGCACAAACGTACGCACACACAGACAACTCTTGTGTGAACATACATACTTTTGCACTGCATGATGTTGGTGGAGCCGTCAAAGTCGGTGGTGGTATTTCCTGGGCAGGAGATGCAATAATTCTGACCAAACTCCATCTGATACGTCCCCATGGGACAACGGATACAGCGGTGTGTGCTGGTGTTGTAGTAATGTCCCGGTGAACACTGGACTACAGGAGCAGAATGGAGTGTACCACGGTTTAGCACCTCTCAAACACCAACATACACCAACATAAACCAATGTAGTATATTTCCATAAAACAGAAACTGCAGGGGAGTTCCCTTAAAAATCCAGCGTGTCTTCCAAATGCCACCCTATTCCCTATATAGTGCACTACTTTTGACCAGGGTCCATAGGGCTCTGGTCAAAGTTATACATTGTGTAGGGAATAGGGTGGTATTTGGGACTCACATCCAGACTTTATAGGCATAACTACATGGGATGGATAAGCTGACCCCTCACCTTTGGTCTCACACTCCTGGAAGGACACGGCACCATTGTGTTTGGTGACCAGGTTTCCTCCACAGTGGAAACAGGAAGTGCGCCCCACCTCTGGCTGGTAGGTACCCAGGGGACAGGGCAGGCAAGGGATGAAGCCATCATGGGAGAACTGACCAGGGGGACATTGACCTGGGAAAACAACAACAGAGGACTGGTCAGAGGGAAACTTGTTTTACTCAGTCTGCTCAAAGCAACATTTCCATCGTACATGTGGTCATTTAGCAGACAGACACTCTTATCCAGAGCGACTTAAAGACGAGCACTCTTCCACAATAAGACTAAGTTCCGGGAGAGCAGATGTCCGTGGAGTGATGTAACGCAAGGACATTATCTACCATGGAACAACCTCTCTCATATCTCCTGACTGACTTTAACAAACTGTCTCTCCCCATAGCTCTTTTTTGTTTAGTCTATTGGTGGGGAAAGCAGGAGATGGGATCTGTGGCTTAGCCACAAATAGGCTGTGATAACAGTTGGGGGGGTGAAAACATGGTGGCCCCTTCTTCTCTTTATTCAGGAGTGGGCAGGGGCCGGGTGTGGCAGTTTAATTCAAACAGGGCTTGAATGTTCCGAGGCTTACACGACTTTATACAAAGCAGAACATCTGCCTGTGGGGAGATTTTGATCAGGGTATCACTCCTTCCTGTGTATTTCATATACACTCATAACAGGATGTGATTCTGACTGGGAGACTAGTTTTAAGATCACTTTTTTTAAAGATCAAACCATGAGGGAAAACTATGCCAAGGTCTTTGATGGAGATCAGTGTATTTTGCTGCAGTTATCTTTATGATTATTATGGTTGATTAAGTAAGTGTCCAAGGTGACTCATGTCTCATGTCTTGTACACAGTTAGGAGATACATGATTACTCATATCCTCAACTCTTGAGCCTTACCTCCACACTCAGAGATATTCCGCGCCCCAACCGACCTGGGGCTTCCTCTCACCTCTGGCCCTGGGCAGACCTCGCAAGAATTCTTCCCCTCTTCATCTTGGTACATTCCAGCTGGACACAGAACACACCTTCCCTGATCCCTGTCATAGTACGTTCCAACAGTGCAGCTCACTATCAAAAGGTAGAAGAATGAGACAGATTGGCTAGATAATAGGGATGCTACACAACACACACACACACACACACACACACACACACACACACACACACACACACACACACACACACACACACACACACACACACACACACACACACACACACACACACACACTGGCATTCAAGCCCACCACAAGAGGCCCAGTGTTAAGCTGCTAAAAAGGCATTGCAAATCGACCTGCTGCAGCTATGCACAAATAAAGACATAAGAGCACTGAGCTGCTCTCCAGATGCTTTTGTGTCCCACATCAAACAAGTTCTTACACTTCATATAACACCGGTGTGCATTGGGGAAAGAACTCTACATACCATCGTAAGCACCCTCACCTCTACCAAAGCACACACAGAGCCAGTCAAAATGAGTGTTTGTCTGTTATCTCACAGAGCGTGCAAAGCCTGATTACAGGGATACACACCATCAGCTTTCATTTTCCCCTTTTCATGTTTTACTTTGTAGAACAACGTCTAATTTATGTTTGAATTATTGTGTGTCTGGTGATGTCAAGAACTTCTTAAAGGGGGAAATGACATCTAATCATCTCTCCGAACAGAGAGCAGTGAAGTGAAATCATTTTGCATTTTCATAAAAAATATCCTTCAGGGAAATCTAAGTAAGAAGAGCTTTTCAGGAGAGAACCAGACATAATGAGTTAATGAGGAACACACAAAGCCTTTAATGCACATCCATTATATGTGCCTCAGCAACTTGATTTTCTTTGAGAAAGAAAATGTAATTCTCTCAAGAGCAGTTAATTTTTTCTGCCTTTTGTTTATCCTGAATGACCATGAGGAGCCACCGTCTCGTTGTCTCCACCAGCTTTTATTTGATGGAGAGAGCGAGAGAAGAGAAGAGTGAGAGAGAGCAAGAGAAGAGAAGAGAAGAGTGAGAGAGAGCGAGAGAGAAAAAAACTTGAAGCCTTTCAAATGCAGAGGCAATTCTATAGAGTCCTCAAATTGATGGCCCCAAAGAGGTTTAAAAGACCTTTCACCTCTATTCAAGTATTTGATGACATAGGCAAACACTATGGTATCACAATGGTAAGGAGCTGAACCCAATAAAAGGGGTCAGAGTTCTGAATCCACCCATTCTGCCTGCCCCAATCACTTCTTGCGCCTATCAAGCAGAGGCCCAAACAGCTGATGCTAATTAATTCCCATGGTGTTGCTGAAGTCAATTCTCTGCAGCAGTTTAGTGGCTGGGGTCATGCAGAGTGGCCCTGACTGAGGGGGGATATAGCACTCAAACTCCCAGCTTGAATCAACAGCACTTCCTAATCATCTCCAATGTTAAAATGAACATGCACTATTTTACGTAACAGAGATCAGGAGAATACTCGTACACAGGGTTTCAGACACTACACACGGGCAAGTTTTGCTGTTGGCTATTGTTGTTTTTTTCATAGTAATACAGTCATTCTGCCCCATTAAGTGGTCTGAAACTAAAGTCCAACATACAGCTGATTCTTATACTGGGTTGAGGCATACGGAAATGCAAATGTTGTTGTTGATCAGTCATGAATGATTTAAACTCAGCAAAAAAAGAAACGTCCCTTTTTCAGGACCCTGTCTTTCAAAGATAATTCGTAACAATCCAAATAACTTCACAGATCTTCATTGTAGTGTTTAAACACTGTTTCCCATGCTTGTTCAATGAACCATAAACAATTGATGAACATGCACCTGTGGAACAGTCATTAAGACACTAAAGAGGCCTTTCTACTGACTCTGAAAAACACCAAAAGAAAGATGGCCAGGGTCCCTGCTCATCTGCGTGAACATGCCTTAGGCATGCTGCAAGGAGGCATGAGGACTGCAGATGTGGCCAGGGCAATTAACTGCAATGTCCGTACTGTGAGACACCTAAGACAGCGCTAAGGGAGACAGGACGGAAAGCTGATCATCCTCGCAATGGCAGACCACGTGTAACAACACCTGCACAGGATCGGTACAGCCGAACATCACACCTGCGGGACAGGTACAGGATGGCAACAACAACTGGATCCATCATGGTCTGGGGTGGTGTGTCACAGCATCATCGGACTGGGCTTATTGTCATTGCAGGCAATCTCAATGCTGTGCGTAACAGGGAAGACAACCTCCTCCCTCATGTGGTACCCTTCCTGCAGGCTCATCCTGACATGACCCTCCAGCATCACAATGCCACCAGCCGTACTGCTCGTCCTGTGCGTGATTTCCTGCAAGACAGGAATGTGAGTGTTCTGTCATGGCCAGCGAAGAGCCCGGATCTCAATCCCTAAGAGCACGTCTGGGACCTGTTGGATCGGAGGGTGAGGGCTAGGGCCATTCCCCCAGAAATGTCTGGGAACTTGCAGGTGCCTTGGTAGAAGAGTGGGGTAACATCTCACAGCAAGAACTGGCAAATCTGGTGCAGTCCATGAGGAGGAGATGCACTGCAGTACTTAATGCAGCTGGTGGCCACACCAGATACTGACTGTTACTTTTGATTTTGACACCCCCTTTGTTCAGGGACACATTATTCCATTTCTGTTAGTCACATGTCTGTGGAACTTGTTCAGTTTATGTCTCAGTTGTTGAATCTTGTTATGTTCATACAAATATTTCCACATGTTAAGTTTGCTGAAAATAAACGCAGTTGACAGTGAGAGGACGTTTCTTTTTTTGCTTTTGAGTTTAGAATGAAAAAAACTCTGATTAAACATAGGAGATATTTCACCAGTTGGTTTATTGGAATACTGCCGGGTACTATATCATGAGATTCATAACGTTCACAATTTGGTTAGAGAGAAAGAGCGCTAGATATTTTATGAGTGAGGAATAAGAAGGCATTGCTTTCTCTCAGTACTAGTGAGGCTGAGGCCATGTTGTTTGGAGGATTTCTCTCCCAACTGAAGCAGTGAGAACAAGCCCCAACGGGATTTACAATGGAGTGGGCCAACTGAAAGGGTTAAACTGCACTTAGTGAGCTAAGCCAGGGGTGGAGGGAAAAATGTTGCTCCTTTATAGAGCTGGGGGTTACGGCTCCCTTTCAGCCCCACTTCCAAATTACATGTAAACACCCCTGCCTGTCCTCTGGTCTGCTTAATGATCATCTGAAACTAACTGCAGTGTGGGAATCCTACACACGGGTAACTTTACTCTTCTGAGTTATTTTTTGTTTTACGACTTAAGATTTACTTATGCGGTAAGTCATATGAAACACAAAAACAACAGGCAACAAAGCTACAAAGCAAAATCAACAGCTAAGGGTCATTTGAATCCAGCACGAAATGTTAGTCTCCTGCTATTTGGAGGTAGAAAGAAACGGACACCAGCGAGAGTTCACTTCACTGGGGATACCTTGGATCAAGGGATGCTTGGTTTGTAAAACTGTTAGACTATTTCCCTCTTGTGTGAAAACCAATACATTTAACCAGCTATGGGCAGTCTTTATTCCTAAAAAGCTCTATGAACCAGAATGGATCAAACACCATCCTTCCCCCACTCAAACCCCTCAACCCTCACACACTCAACCCCCTCCACCCTCACCCACTCAACCCCCTCCATCCTCACCCACTCAACCTCAATAAGGACGGGGGAAAGAGAGGAGAGCTCTGGATCAAGACAGAGGCAGGCTAGAACAGCTTTGAGAGGTCGGTCTACAATAGTCTTCAGACCCCTTAAATATGGTGGCTTGGATCAGATTCAGACAGGGGCTCTAGAGGTAGACGACCAATCATTACAGAGTTAACGGTGGACAGAAAACTGACTCTCTTCTACTGACCACACTGAGACAGACAGGCAGAACTGAACTGGGGCCACGCAGCTCTCTGCTCCCCTCCCCTCCGACAGAGAAAACACATGCCAACCTCCTTTCCACTGCTGATGTTGACAGGGTGTCATTAAAGCTAATAGACTTTTCCTCCATTATGGCTGTAAAACTAAATAGGACCAGCGGAATCAACAGCAAAAGCTAGCGGCTGCCATCACTCCTTCTGTTGCACTTTATTCCACGGAGATGCTGGAAGATCTCCTAGCTCTGTGAGCCAGTCAACAACGGGCTCTCTTTTCTCCGTGCGAGCCGAGCAAGCACTCCCCATACTAGCTCATTGCAGCAATCTGGCCGACACCTGCTCCAAATCCAATCAATAAACAAACCTGTCTAAATATATCTTGCTGGCATGGCTATGACTATGAGCTGCTCTGTGTGGGAGCCAGGACTAGACTCCAGGGGTGGCTCAGATACAGGCAGAAACAGATACAGGTAGATGCTCAAGATGCTACTCATTTTATACATACATTTATACCTAAGTCTTATGATAGAACACTCAAGATGATACTCATTTTATACATACATTTATACCTAAATCTTATGATACTCAGAACATTCAAGATGCTCACTCACCACACTTCCTGTCCACCAGTACCTGCCCTTTCCCACAGTGTTCCGGCAGGTCCACCGGCCGCGCCAGCCTCTTGGCCAGCTCGTAGTTAGAGCCAGCGAAGTGGAGGTGGAACTGCTCCCGGTGGATGGACTTCCTCAGGGTACGGATAGTCTTCCTCAGCCTCTTCTCTGAGCGCCGGCGCACACAGCCCAGGTCACAGCTCTCTGCTGAGAGAAACACCAGATACCAAAACTGTCCTTGCAACGCAATGAGACCACAATACACACGCAAACAAATCCACACCAATACCGGTACTAAAATAGACAGACACACACACTTGTGTACATATCCATTCCAACACACAGACACCAGAACATTTGATCAACCACTTGCTCCCTCAGAATACAAGAGAAACCTCCAAACCTACACCTTCCCCAAAGATCCCACCACCTCAAAACGCCACGTCAAAACAGGAGATACTTTAACATGTTTGGCTTGTTAAGTGACGAAAAGCAAGAGCAGAGAGAGAAACAGGAAGCAGAGTGTCAGCCAGAGGACTGGGGTCACAGCAGGGCAGGGCAGAGAGACCAACCTGTTACCTCCTCTAGGTTCACATCCAACTCAAACTCAGCCGTGATGGCGGAGCCCTCCTCCTCGTAACCCGCCTTCCTGCCGTGGCGGCTCTGCATCCGGGGGCCAGACGAGCTGCAGCGCAAGCGCACATAGCTGAACTGGACGTTCTCCGTGAAGGGGGACCTGCTGTCTGTGGACACGACCAGCCACACAGGACATGGACACGCACACACACATGCATGCATGGAGACAAACACACACACACACATGCATGCATGGAGACAAACACACACACACACACACATGCATGCATGGAGACAAACACACACACACACACACACGCATGCACGGAGACAAACACACACATGCATGCATGCACGGAGACAAACACGCACACACATGCATGCATGGAGACAAACACACACACACACGCATGCACGGAGACAAACACACACACATGCATGCATGGAGACAAACACACACACACACGTTACTGAATAACTATATGGTGTATAACTGGTTAACTGTAGCAGGTAGAGTGAGGATAAAACTTAATTGCAATGTCACAACACTTAAATCTAAGGAGATTATATCCTTTGTATGGTTTTATGTGGTTTTGTGTGGTTTTTAACCTTTATTTAACTATGCAAGTTAGTTAAGAACAAATTCTTATTTTACAATGACGGCCTACACCGGCCAAACCCTCCCCTAACCCGGACAACGCTGGGCCAATTGTGCACCGCCCTATTGGACTCCCGATCACGGCTGGTTGGGATACAGTCCGGGATCGAACCAGGGTCTGTATTGATGCCTCTAGCACTGTTCAAGTACTGATGTTTCTCATCATTCTTTAAAAAGCAGTGACATCTCTGTGTATCCGGTTAAACATGCACTCTTCCCCCCCTGCTGTTTTTGTTGCCTTTGGACAGGGGGGTAACGAGAGGCGAGTGGGAAAAGCTCCCTTTTTATTTGCACACCATGCCGGAACTCATTGTAGAAAATATTTTATCCAACAATCGGAAGTCTGTTTGATTGATAGCTGGGTGGGGGCCAAGTGAAAGGCATGCTATGGCTAATTACGTTTTCTCCTGTCAATGCCAGCCAATGTGCAGTGCTGAGACATTCAAAACATTTCAGACCGCACTACTTCCCCCCACGCATTTCTTTCATATTTAGCTCACTCCCAGTTTACTACAATCTAAGCAGCCTCAGGGTTTGGTTCCTGTTATCAAGTTTGTTGCATGATATGTAGGCAGTGCCGGGTTAATCTGCATTGTTTTAATGAATGAGAAGCTGTTGGACTTGTTAGAAACCGCTGTACCTGAGTGAGCTGCGTTCAGGCTCTCCTTCAGCCTCTCTTGACTACGTTTCAAGTTGCACTTTCCTGTGCCAGACTTAAAAGTGGCTGTGGTCTTAATTCGCAGGACACTTGACATTTCTGGTCCTACGGTACAAAGGAAATAATAGCACATTGTTAACCTTTGATAAAAAGGAAAAATCCCTTGACTTCCATATGTCTATAAATGAAAATGCGAATACTGAAGACTTGATTTGGTATGACGTTGTTTTGTCTTTATATGTTGTGTTTCTGGTTGTTTAGGTCAGGCTGGAGTGACAGAGGCTGATGCAGATCTGTGATGGTGTGTACTTGCCCAAGCAATACGAGCCACTTCCATTCCTTTGTGCTCCAGCCAAGCAGGGCAGAGGCATTCCACAGGTCACTATATAAGAATCCTCCGTCCCTGTAAACGCACACAGGGGCATGAGACAGGCCACCAAAGACAAAAGGCAGAGCCACAAAAGGCCTGGTCGCCAAAAACAAACAGATGGGTGCTGGAACATGAGACAGCGGTGCTCTGCAGACTGATAGTAGTAGTAACTCAATTCCTGTCCCAAATGGTACCCTATTTCCTGTATAGGGCACTACCCTTGACCAGAGCCATGTGGGCCCTGGACAAAAGTTGTGTAATATAAAGGGAATAGGGTGCCATTTGGGATGCAGACCAATAGTAGTAGTAGTAACTGATAACTCACCACTGGTGATGTGGACCTGGGACTGGCAGGTCAGGTAGCAGCGGTCACCTCCCTCCTGCCTGCTGCAGTTTAAGGTCGGTTTAGAGGGGGGCTTTGTTGCTGGGAAACCCTCTGCCTCTAGATGGAAACCATAACAAACTCACAGGTAAAGTGCAGACTTTGGCCGTGGTAGAAAGACAGACAGAAAGAGGAGGGTAGAAGTTGTGAGAAGTTGTGGGAAAAGAGTGAAACCTATTCAAGGAGAAGAAGAAAATGGGAACAGCAGCAATTGCCTTTATTCTACTTTTGTCCCAGGTTTTAAACCAAAGGCCAGAGAGAAAAACAGAGCAGTAAAGAGAAAGAGAAGAAAATAACTCAAAGTATCTCCTGTTTTTAGTCCCCAAAAGCTTCAAAACATACATGTGGTAACGATGTATAATTTTATGTCAAAAACAGTTGACCAAAAACTTAGCAGTTTATCACAACACACCCCAAACCGTCTAGAGCCCCCCAGGTCTGAAGGGGCACTGTCTTACCGATACAATCCTTTTTGTTCCAGTGTAGCTTATAACCAGGGTGGCAGTGGCACTCAAACCCACCCATGGTGTTCTCACAACCCTGCTCACAACCTCCGTTGTTCACACTGCACTCATTTATGTCTGAGAAGAAAGCAGGGAAAACATCCATATGTTATTCGCAAGCATCTCTCACCTCACCTCATTCACAAAGCATCCATTATTTTTTCAGAAAAAACGACTAAAAACACCACAATGAACTATTCAGAAGGGTGTGAAATGTTGTAGATGGTGTCAAAGCCCTTTCCCCATAAGCATAATACCCTATACACATTAGTTTATAGAAAACCCAAACATAAACTATTCAGAATGGTGTCAAAGCCCTTTCACCATAAGCATAATACCCTATACACATTAGTTTATAGAAAACCCAAACATAAACTATTCAGAATGGTGTCAAAGCCCTTTCCCCATAAGCATAATACCCTATACACATTAGTTTATAGAAAACCCAAACATAAACTATTCAGAATGGTGCCTTTCCCCATACCATAAGTACAATACCCCATAAGCATTAGTTTTATAGTCTTACCTCCACAGTGGGCCAGTCCATACAGGGTGTACCCTTTGTTGCAAACACACTCAAAACCACCAGGGGAGTTCACACACGTGTGACCACATGTCCTTTCGAAATAACACTCGTCTATATCTGTCATTAAAAGCAGAGGGATATTCTTTTTCAATTTAAGGTAGTAGAAATTGGGGTTTTAAATGGTACAGCATGGTATCACTAGGTGATGAATTGTGGCATTGTCTTTTGATAGTTAATTTTAGAGTCAGCAGTATCTTAATGACGAGTTGTATCAGAGGGATGAAATCAGTTTGTACTAAACGTTAAGCTTTAAACTAGCACATTAAGGATCTTCAGAGGAATTCTTCAAGTCAATACTGGCAAACCGTTCAGCCTCCTACTCTCATTGTCTTATCTTCCAGCAGCACCTACACAGAACAACAGCTCAGTATACTGTGCTGTCCCAGCCCCTTCCCCAGATGTAGGGCAGACAGGCAGGAGAGTGAAGAGAAGAGACCTACCCAGACAGGAGAGTGAAGAGAAGAGACCTACCCTGACAGGAGAGTGAAGAGAAGGGGTCTACCCTGACAGGAGAGTGAAGAGAAGAGACCTACCCTGACAGTAGAGTGAAGAGAAGAGGCCTACCCTGACAGGAGCGTGAAGAGAAGAGGCCTACCCTGACAGGAGAGTGAAGAGAAGAGGCCTACCCTGACAGGAGAGTGAAGAGAAAAGGCCTACCCTGACGAAAGAGTGAAGAGAAAAGGCCTACCCTGACAGGAGAGTGAAGAGAAGAGGCCTACCCTGACAGGAGAGTGAAGAGAAGAGGCCTTCCCTGACAGGAGAGTGAAGAGAAGAGGCCTACCCTGACGGGAGAGTGAAGAGAAGAGGCCTACCCTGACGGGAGAGTGAAGAGAAGAGGCCTACCCTGACAGGAGCGTGAAGAGAAGAGGCCTACCCTGACAGGAGAGTGAAGAGAAGAGGCCTACCCTGACAGGAGAGAGAAGAGAAGAGGCCTACCCTGACAGGAGCGTGAAGAGAAGAGGCCTACCCTGACAGGAGAGTGAAGAGAAGAGGCCTACCCTGACTAGAGAGTGAAGAGAAGAGACCTACCCTGAGAGGAGAGTGAAGAGAAGAGGCCTACCCTGACTGGAGAGTGAAGAGAAGAGACCTACCCAGACAGGAGAGTGAAGAGAAGAGACCTACCCTGACAGGAGAGTGAAGAGAAGGGGTCTACCCTGACAGGAGAGTGAAGAGAAGAGACCTACCCTGACAGTAGAGTGAAGAGAAGAGACCTACCCTGACTAGAGAGTGAAGAGAAGAGACCTACCCTGACAGGAGAGTGAAGAGAAGAGACCTACCCTGACAGTAGAGTGAAGAGAAGAGACCTACCCTGACAGGAGAGTGAAGAAAAGAGACCTACCCTGACAGGAGAGTGAAGAGAAGAGACCTACCCTGACAGTAGAGTGAAGAGAAGAGACCTACCCTGACAGGAGAGTGAAGAGAAGAGACCTACCCTGACAGGAGAGTGAAGAGAAGAGACCTACCCTGACAGTAGAGTGAAGAGAAGAGACCTACCCTGACAGTAGAGTGAAGAGAAGAGACCTACCCTGACAGGAGCGCTCGTCAGTAAGCAGCTTGAAGCCCTTCCAGCAGTTACACTCAAAGCTGCCGATGGTGTTCCTGCAGAAGTGGTCGCAACCGCCGTTGTGCAGCTCACACTCATTAATGTCTGTGAGAGGCAAATTATAAAACTGTTATTATTCAGACAGACATACACTCCCCTACATATATATTTGGTCAGAGAAGCAATTTTTAAAAATGTGTCTCTATACTTAGGAGACGGTACATTATGTCAGCTTTTATTTGAGGGTATTTCGATACATATCTGTTTAACCATTTAGAAATGAAAGAACTTTATGTATCTAGTCCCCCCATTTAAAGAAGTCATAAGTATATCACTTTTAGTGTGTTAAAGTTGTCAAAAGGTTAGCATTTGGTCCCATATTCCTTGCACGCAATGACTACATCAGGTTTTGCAGTTTGTTTTGGCTGTGTTTTGGGTTATGTTTTGCCCAATAGGAACTGAATGGTGAATAATGTCTTCTGACATTTTGGAGTCACTTTTATTGTCAGTAAGAATAGAAGATGTTTCTGAACTTCTACATTCTACATGGATGCTACCACGATTATGGATGATTCGTGAATAATGATTACAGAGGCAGAAAGAACGGTCTCACTCATCATTATTCATAATTCTTTCATGATTTTTCTTAATCCTGGTATTCAGAAACATATTATCTACTCACTTAGAAAAAAAATTACTCCAGTCATCATTCAACCATTCAGTTCCTGTTAGGCAAAATATAACACAAAACTCAACCAAAACAAACTGCAAACGCATCCAAAGAGTTTGTAAAGTCACAAGCTTGATGTAGTCATTGCGTGCAAGGAATATGGGACCAAATAATCAACTTTTGACTACTTTTATACACTATAAGTGAATTTGTCCAAATACTTTTGAATTATTCACATGGAGGACATTTGATACATAAACCTGACATTCTGTACTGTAGCCTCATATGAAACATTTGCTGGAGTATAGAGCCAAATGAGCCAAATGAAAAATGTTAGCTTCACTGTCCAAATACCTATGGAGGGGAGATGTGAAGCTTGTTAAATAAAAGTACATTAAACTGAATAATAAGAGATGGAGATGAAGATGGCCTGCCACCAAAATGGCACCTATTCCCTATAAAGTGCATTACTTTTGACCAGAGCCCTATGGGCCCAGGTCAAAAGTAGTGCACTAAATAGGAAATAGAGTGCCATTTGTAACTCAGACATAGAGATGGAGTTGAGGTTCTTGGTGGACGGCTGGTCTGACCTTTGCACGTCTTCCCGTCAGGCTGCAGAGTGAAGCCCACAGGGCAGCTGCAGCGTACCCCTGTGGATGTGTCCTTACACGTGGAGTCACACCCTCCGTTATTTACCGCACAGTTCTCTGAAAGGCCAGCGTGAATAGATTCAATGTCAACATGCTGCTGCTGTGTACTATACTGAATGAAGGGTTATAAAATGCCTATACATTATGTACTGTCATTATAGAGCTATTGCCAAAGTCTGGTTTTTAACCCTAACAACAGACATTGAGTAAACAACAGCAGTAGTCCTAGACACTGAGCTAGCAACCCAGTCACATACAGTACATAGAGTCAATACAGTGTTTTACTAGGTGTGAACATTGACACAGCACACCATGACTGACAGTGTTATACATTGGGCAACCCAACGCCATCCCCATCCTAAACGGAAGGAAAACGTGAAATGTACCACACTGTCACAAAAGCATATTTTTCAGGGGAGGAATCGCGCGGTGAGAAAGTGAGGGTCCATAGTAATTTCACAGTTTGCTCTAACGCCTGTGGAATGCCTTGGTTTACTGGGCCTTGCTCTTCTCCCCTTTGAAAAACACCTCTGGCTGATTCCTGGCAGCATAACCCATGGCAACTAAAGTAATTCAAATAGTCCAACTGACAGAATCCTCTCAGTAGCTGAGTCTGTTTGGTTATTTTGGTGTTGTAAAAGTATCAATGGGTAATAATAGTGGAATTTGTGCAATTATACAATTATTACCCATGAGCAGTCGGCGCTTGACACGTTTGTCCACCTCAGTGAAGGACGTGGCGTTGTGATCAGAGCTCTCAGTAGTTGTCTCATCCCGCTCTGTAATACAGACAGTGGGTGACGTGAGTAACAGTCAGTAACCTAACCAACAGAATACACGTAGATGCATACACAGTGTTTTAGTATAACTAAAATAAACACAGGTCAACATTTAAGAAAATGGTTTGCACCAAGTTGCCTCCTGTTCTGTTCTGTCTGCTGATGCACAGTAGCTGAATTGCCCAGTGCACACCTTGGTGGTCTGTAAGTGTAGTCTACCTCCCCTGGATGTTTTTCTGTGTTCCTCTCTGGAACCAGAAGCATGTTGACACCTAAGACATGCAGTTTGGCTGTCTATGCGTGTGTCAGATAAGACAGGAGATGGAACTGTGAGATGGAGCTGGAGACAACTCAGTGATAATCCTGGACCCCACACACACAGTAGCGCCGCGGGAGAAACAGATACTACCCACAGGCCTACTGTATGTCTCCTTCCTATCTGACGGCTGATGCTTATCATATCCACCATGTGCAAATGGAAGAAATACACACTCGCTGTCAGGAGAGATGGCAAGCTCCTCAAAAGGATTGCCATTTCATCCACAGGCTCAAGATGTGATCCTTTAAACAGGTGAGTTTCAGTGGGTGAGAGTAACAAAAAGGAGGAGAATGAAGAAGTGTACAGATGGAAATATCTAGAAGGATCCAGTCCATTTCACCATTATTGACTAGGTAATCTGGTTTGCTATATGTAGAGATGCTTACAGGGGAGGAATCGGGCGATGAGAAAGTGAGGGTCCATAGTAGTATGTAAGTAGGCCTGGATGTGGTTGGTCAGCACTTACCTACACAGGACCTGCCATCAGGGTGCAGGGTGTACCTCACATGACACCTGCAGATGGGCCCCTGCTCCATGTCCTCGCAGGTGTGCTGGCAGCCCCCGTTACCATGGTTGCAGGTCACTAGGCCAATAACACAAAACTTGGGTCAATTCCAAAGTTCAACTCATGTGTTATCTAAACAAAACTCTTGGTTGAGCTGGCTAAACCATCAATCACAAAACTTCATACATACAGATGCAGCCTCTTTGGTTCTTGGCCAGCTCGAATCCTGGGCGGCACTCGCAGGCCACTCCTCCCTTGGGTGTCTCCTTGCAGATGTGAGCACAGCCATGCTCCTTATTCATACAGCTAAGGCCCTCTGGGAAAGAGAGGTAACACTTTACATTAGGTTGCTCCTATACCTGTGTAATGACACTGTAATTACACTACTCACAACAGTGTATTCACATGTTGTTACACATAGTACATGGTAATGAAATACAGAGGCAAAACAACTGACACTGCACAACACCAATGATGTCTGATGATAGATTATTGAAGCCCCCTGACTAGAAATCTGACACAACCCTTTGGGGCATGGCCCAACAATAACACTTCCCAGAGAGGGCTGATGCATTCAGCTGACATGCAAGTGCAGTGGACCCCTCAAATGTGCAACTCCAAATGGACTGGGCTGGCCTAGCTTTTTCAAGCCATGTCAAAAAGAGAGGGGAAAGAAAACCAAGTGGCTGGGAAAGGACAAAGAGTAAAGCCCACTGGCAGAGGCAGAGAGCTTTTCCCTGAAGGCAAGCAGAAACAAAGCTAACAACCAACACTTTGAGTGGACACCCAGATAAGTACTTTATTTAATCAGATTTTACCGTGGTCAATCTACATATTCATATACTTTATACACTGAGTTTACAAAACATTAAGGACACCTACCTAATGTTAAGTTGCAAACTCCCAAACATACACAATCCATGTCTCAATTGTCTAAAGGCTTAAAAATCCTTCTTTAACCTGTCTCCTCCCCTTCATCTACACTGATTGAAGTGGATTTAACAAGTGATGTCAATAAGGGATCATAGCTTTCACCTGGATTCACCTGGTCAATCTATGTCATGGTATGTCATGGAAAGAGCAGATATCCATAATGTTTTGTACACTCAGTGTGTATGGGAGTCAGAATCACACTATTATCTTCTATCCTAATACCATCATTGGCCTTTTCCCAGGTCATTGTAGAGAGCAGCTCCTTTATTCTTATGCTGCAATGACTGAGTGGATGTGCTGGTAGGATTAGTAACTTTTCCAAGGGAAACCCAATGTAGTGAAAAACCTTTGGATCTCTTCATTGAATTTAGTGAGAATAAAACAACAATACTTGTGAGAGCTTTATTCTAATGTAAGACACAGGCCACAAAAGCCCAAGTGTTGCAGTTATTAACTTGTTTTGTTCTCTGGGACACGGGGCTCCTTTTCCCACAGCATGGGCCCTTTGGAGCCCGACTGCTCTAGATAATGCCACAGAGAGGGGACCGATTTAACAGCTGTCATCCATCATTGTGCTGTCAATCACACTCTTGTATGTGAACATTTGAGAATTAGCTCCATAATTCTCTGCTGTGCCCCTGACACAGCTTAGTAGCCTACCTTAACACAAACACACATCCACACACACATAGGGATGCACACACACACACACACGTAAGGATGCACACACACACACACACACACACACACACACACACACACACACACACATAGACTGACACATAAACATACAGAAACATGCATGGACTGAGACCCAACAGACATGCATGCACACACACGCACACACACACAGAGACACAGAGAGACACATACTGTACATACACACATTTGAAGGTGGGTAGGAGAGTTGGAAGCCATCACAGGGCAGGTATTCCAGGGGTACTCACCCACAGAGCGGTGGATACATGTGTGCTGGTTGTCACTGAGGAAGAAGCCCTCTTTGCAGCTGCACTCATAACTCCCCATGGTGTTGACACATGTATACTGGCACCCTCCATTGTTGAAGACACACTCGTCCACATCTGCAGGCAGAGCCAGGACATGACTTCTCAGAACAATGAAATAACTGGATGAATGTTCATGAATTCCTAGGCTGTCTTCATGAAAACTATAAAGAAATATTACAACAAATCTCTATTTACCTGGCTGTCACACATTGTTCAATGGCCTTAGCAGAATAGAAACGAATTCCCTATTGAAATCATACACTTTTAATGCCACCTTAATTCACAGTATAGGCCTAAGTTATATCTGCGAAATGATTGTCAGACACTCAATTCATCAAATGTTGTTTACCTTGTAGTCTGAAATGTATCTTACCAAGACAATTATGTCCATCGTGCGCTAAATTGAATCCATCATGGCAAGTGCAACGATAATTGCCTGGTATGTTGTTACATTCGTGTACACAGCCACCATTGTACTCGATATCGCAATCATCAATGTCTAAAAGGGAGTCAAATCGAGATTGATGAATGTTTGCCATTTGAGCATTTAATGGAAAAGTGTCCTTTCAAACAATGGGCCACATCATTTAAATAAAAAGTCATGCATTATGCCAAGGTATATGATATATAATCAACATGTCATTGAAACTTGTCTTGAAATCCAAGGAACTATTGGTCCAAAGAATTCAAATGTGTCTCATATGATCCCAATACAAAAGGAAAGGAACAAATAATTACAGAGGAGATAATTACCTTCACAATGTTTACCGTCGCCTTTAAAGCCTATTTTACACGAGCACTTGTAAGAGGCTTGGGTATTTTGACAAATAGCATCAATGTGACATCCATCACTTCCTTCTGCGCATGCATCTGGATTTGAAATCCACATTATGGCATAAAATGTTACCAGAACAACATTTCGTAATCTGTATTTTAGTCATGTACATTAAGATTATGAGATTAATGTGGTCCTCATTAAATCCTCAAAAACATTGATCCGATTGAACCTGATCCACTACTAAAATTAAGAAAAAATACAAGTCAGGACCCATTCCTTATCATTGGTACATTTGTTATTCATTTTTATCTGAAAACAAGTGAGTAGGTTGGTTAAAATGTAGGACTTCGTTAAAAAAGCAAACAGACAAAAGAGATTCATCAAGTTCCAATTTTTACAATTGAAGCCAAAACTGAGTGGGCAAACTATAATAATGTAAAACAAAATAAAGTCTGCCAAGTAGTTGGAAACTATAGATAATTTGAAAACAACAACAACATCAGCGCAAACACTCTTATAAAGTGCATAAAAACAGCCTTTGAAACTCATACAACGCACCTGGATTCTCTAGAAGAGCGGCGATTTGGCGAGTATTTAACAAGAGCAAAAACAAACAAAAGTCCCTTGCACTACAAATAGCTCCCATGGTGATATGATCCGAGTTTTGGAGGTGTCCTTAAAAAGATGCGTTTGCACTGAAGTCTTGACCAAGTGTCCGCCTCATTTTCATTCTAGCCTGTCAGTCGGCTTCACGAGGGGATTTGGAAAGAGAAAAGAGTGTACGTGTGTGTGTGTGTGTGTGTGTGCGTGCGTGTGTCTGAGTGAGAGAGAGATAGTGTCTCTATTATTTTTAAACTTTATGAGTGTAATGCTTACTATTGAGTTCTGATGGTTTATTTCACTTGTGTTTATTATCTATTACCCTTGTTTTGGCAATGTAAAAATGTTTCCTATGCCAATAAAGCCCTTTACTTGAATTTAGAGAGAGAGAGAGAGAGAGAGAGAACTGAAAACAGAAGCAATTGAGAATATTAGATAAGGCTGTATAACTGATTTTATAACCATACAATTATAGCCTAACGTATTTTAAGTAGGCCTAGGAAATGTGTCTCTCTTCTGGCTGGACGAAAAGAGTGGTTCCCGAAATATTCCTTAAAAGCCTGACTTTGTCAAATAAATGTAACTCCGCAAATCTGCACGGTGCCCTGTTCTATGTTCTTTTTCATCCTCCTGTTGTATGAGGCGGGCATCTCTGAATGCCCAATCCTCGAAATAATGGTGGCCATAAATTATCCCATTGTATTTCACACTTGACTGCTCCAGACTTGTCTAGAGTCTTTGTCGGCGATCAAAGTGTCATCCTTTGAAATCCGGCTGTTGTCTAAAACTCGTTTTTGTTGAAATAGGAGCGCACGCAAATCTGCGTTGAATCGCGCTTCTCTGTATCCAAGTGAATATAATTTCACATAAGATCTAGACCTTTACAGCGTTCAAATAATTTCGGAAACTCCGGGACCTCCGAGTTAAAATCAATGTAAGTTATTTGCGTAGAGCTTACTATAGGTTGATAATGAGATACTTCTCATGTGGGAAACTAGGGTATCATCTATCTACAACGAGTATGACGCGTTCACGTACTTGTTGGAACTAGGAACCTCCGAGTTAAAATGAACGTAAGTTATTTGCTTAGAGCTTACTATTGGTTCATACTGATACTTCCCAAGTGCGAAACTCGGGTTCATCCTTATACAACGAGTTGGCAAATCTTACATTTCCGAACATGGTTTAAGCAAGTCGGATTTTTTCTGAGTTTCCGACAAGAGATGAATGAGACATTGAATAGGCAATCGACATTGGAACGTGGATTTATGCTGCGTCATGTCATGTCGGAATCTCGGGACCTCTGAGTTAAAATGAAAGTAAATTATTTGCCTGGAGCTTCCTATTATTTGATTCGGGTACCTTTCGCCTGAAGTGAATGCGGCTTTATATTGAAGAAGCCTTCATGCGAGCTACTTTAGGCGCCTTTGTGTTCAACATCAGAGGCAAAATCGAATATTGAGCGCCTTACCCGCTCAATTTTCAATTATCCGAATGAAAATGAGAGGTTTGGGCAACAGACATTCTGTGCCTCGTAGGCCTACCTGTGATCATTGATTCTGCGCACTGCTCCCGTGAGGCGCTAGCCGTACTTTCACAAGGTGGATTGGCATTTCTGATATGGTACTTCCTAAGAGTACTGGCGACGAAATTAAAATAGTATAGTTGTGAGCTATTATACTGAACTAGTGAAAAAAAGTCGGTCAAGTGCAACTCATAAAAAGCATTATTCATTGCTTTAATTTAAACCAACCCTCTCTCCAATCTCTACGATGACTAAACGAGTGTTAAGGTTTGAGTACCATCTAGCGGTTGAAATGAGATCACGCAGACCCAAAAAGGATTTATGTTTTATTACAAGACAGAACTAACGTAGTTGTTGAGATACAGAATAACAATATAGACAAAAACATAAAATCGAAAGTGCACAAAATGAAAATGACTTGAAGGTCCTAACGGTTCAATTAACAGAATCAGTTTTCCAAATGGATTTGAAATAAATACATATTAAATTACATTACAGGTTGAATTTCATAATGTAAAAGGAACGTTCATTCTTATAAGGCACACCTCATATGATCAAATGTACCACGCAAACGGCAATAAAATAGGCATTTCCCTATATACAAAAACCGTTTAGAATTTCCATCTTGATAAAAGTAAGCAGCAGCTCTCCTTTTAATGACATTATTTAAGAATCACAGAAAGAATTTTAACACTCAACTAACCTGCCACACAAAAGTAACTGTTTTGATAACCAGTTATACAGTATATTGACACAAACCATTCTACTGTGATGAAGTTCAGTTACAGCAAATAAATAACTTTGCACAACAGGATACCCCGTCTACTAGCCAGGTGCCAGATCTGTTTGTGCTCTTGCAAATGCCATTGATATCTTTGTCAAGCCATACAATGTTTGACATGACAAAGAGTAACAAGAAGTTGGCATGACAGAACAGACAGACTGGCACTCAGGCAACCTGTCTGCATATCTGACAACTGATAATAATTCATGCCACTTACTGCAAAACTGTTCATTATTTAACAGAGGTACACATCTTATTGGTTTGACTCGACCACTGACCATAAACGTATGTTGTCCCTTGAGGCAAAGCCGCATTACAATTATGAAAGATCACTCAAAAAAAATGAAAAGCTGAAAAATCAATTTGCTGCGAGGCAGAGATGGACTTACAAACATTGCTCCTTTAACATTTAGGTAATTTCTCACATTCAAAATGTCTGCATAGTCTCAGCTTTGATTTGCTTTCTGTCGATGAACAAAACAAAAAATATAAAATACACATTCAATAACAGAATATCAAGATGCCAAAAAACACAGAACATTAATAGTGTAAGTATTGCTTTAGCCTTCAACTCATAGGACAAAGATATGGGTGGTTTTCAGCAGGCACAAACTGTGTTACTGCCGGAAGTTGTCCAACACCACACTGCTAATTTTCATAATTGGTTACTAAAGCTTTAATGCATTGTGCCTTACCAAACACAACCCCCTGAAATGTTGTGACAAACTTGGGGATTAGGCTAACTTATTGGCCAATGAATAAGTTACAAGTGATGCCATAAAAGAATGCCTCAATCTAAATATTTTCACATCTGTACACATTTAGTCATTTAAAAATATGAGTTGTCAATCCTGTAATTTAAAATAGTTCTCATAGCCAACACTCACAAGTGTATATACAAAAACACTTCAAAATATGGTTATAAAATGTGCATTTTCAGCTCATGGAAGACTACAAACTACAAATAAATAATTGCTGGTTTTCATTCAAAGACAAAGATGAGTTCTGCATGCTTGGTCGAACTCAGTCTATCTTGATTCACTTGCATGAAATTGCTGGAAAAGCAATGGATAAGCTCATGGTACGGAGTGTTTACAAATCTGACAATGTACAATACTACTCAGCTCTTGCCAAACCATGCATGTGTGGGAGAGTGAGACAACACAACACATGCATGTATACATTTAAAAGGCCATTCATAATGTATAAACTCACTCTAGACCCCCCAAATACTCCCATAGCCCATAACCCTTTATATATTAAGATGCTATAAATCAAATGAATCTGCTTGAGTGTCAGGGGAACATAAGTATAAGAAAACACTTGAAAATGTCCATTCCATCAATGCAAATAAGCTGTTTTTGTTTTTAGAAATCTAGCTGGTGGAGTCTTGCATATCAGCACATGAACACTTCATTGCCAATTAGACAGCTGTAAAATGTTTCTTTAAAAAGACGATGCTGGCAAAAGGAACACAATATATACACAAACGCTGGTAACCGTAACACAGAAAATAAGCTTTAAATGTTGTAAACCAAATTAAATCAGACCTGGATAGTGTGCCCTTCAAGGCCAAATATAATTCTGCCTCCCCATCCTATAAATAGTACAACTAATGCCTTTATAAAAACATTTTTTTTGGTTATTTTTAGTTTTCTTTAAAAAAAGATAAGAAAATGAATGTATAAAAAACAAAAACACATATCAAAGCAAAAATAGGAAAATCATTTAGCCGTCTAAATACACAGTGAACTAATAGGGAATGGTTTTGGGGGTAGTCTGCCACTGGAGACAACTTGTCGGGTGCCATTGACACCCCAAGGGGATGCTCAAGAGCCATCACCAGTCCTCTTTCAGGGCCTCTGGTAGCAGGAGAGGCGGGGGGTGAATGGCGGGAAGGGGAGGGTGTGTGTCCTGCATGGGAACCAACGTCTCCTGCTTCTTGGAGCTGCAGCAGGGCTTGAAGAGACGCGGGTCAATCATCACCTCACCAAAACGACCTTTGTAGACAATCCCACAGCACACCTTTTGTCTACAGGGAAGAGGATGAAGCATCCATTCAATAGTTTGTCCTAAAAACTACATTTCTGCAGAATTGTCCCAGATAAAACTACAGTACTAAATTATAAACTTAGATTTTTCAGACAGACTTCAATTTCAAATACTTAATTGACATACCTTTTCCAGTAAGAACGGTCCAGGAAGGAAAAGACAGAAGGAGTGGGGCGCCTCTGTTTGGACTCAATGTCTGAGCCGTCATCTGACTCGTAGCTGGGGGACTGGGATGGAGACATGCTTGAGGTCGTGCTGTGGGCATCAGAGTCTGAAAGGACAAACATAACCATTTTGGTGGCATTCTCTCATGATACATGACTTAGAGGCAACATCTGCCGGGATCCTCCAAGTAGGGCCTAATGACTAAAGTGAAACAAAGACTTATGCAGTAAAACTCAGTAGTTTAAAAATGTTGGAGTATATATTCTATAATTTTGTCGATTTAACAAGAGACCTACTTTGTCTTTTGAATTTGTGAAGCCTCTTCAGTTTGTTTTTCTTCTTCCCATCGCTGTTCTTCATCTTCTTGGGTTTGGTTAGCTTGAAGCCAGGCCCAGCTCTTGCATCCACAACCTAATGTCATATAATACATGTCAATCACTCAACTTCAACACAGCATCAATTACATGAAAATTCACAGTGAATCCTCATTGAACTAAAATAAAAAGATGGTGCATACATGGTTCCAGTTCTTCTTAGAGCCCTTTGGCAGTTTTTTCCATCTTTTTACTAACAGCACACAAGCATTGCAGATGTCTCCCACACGATCCTCTGACAACCTTGATAAATAATCAAGGAAATGAAAGCAAAAGCACAATAAACAATACACCTCAAGCAAATCAGTAAACATCGTAACATAACATTAACTTATATATGAAGTACTGCAAAGTTAGCGTCACTGTTCTTCAGACAGCAAAAAAAAAACAATGTAAGCCATCCTAGAATCAATCCTAGACTAGTTAATAATATCTTCCCAATTCAATCTGTTGACCATCACTTGTTTGACCTTTTATGGCATACAATCACTGGGACAAAAACTGGTGCAAACTCAGCATTAACATGAATTACAATACAGAAATAAACGTGTGTAGTGTTTAATACTCCCTGAAAAGGAAGTATTTGATGAATGCAATGTTATCATGCCATTAACACTTAAAGCTTACCCAAAACATAGCCTGAAGGTTTCTTCGTATCTGCTGCTGTCAGTAAAGCGTGAACTGGAGGACTTGGTTTTGCAAATGCAACATCCTTCATGGCTGCGATATATTTTCGACTTGTGAAAACCAAACATGATGATCAATGGGAGAAAGAAACCTACCGAGAAAGAACAAATAGATTACCAAAGGATACCATGCAGAATAGTAATAGCACTAACGTTACTGCTGTAATGCTTTCCCCTGGGGGAAAGGGGCGGGTCACCACATTGGTCAAAACATTGTGTTATTTCCATTTAGAAGTCTTATTCTACAATTTCAGCGATCCATGATATAACTTCACGCTGAGATAAGCTTCCTCATATTTATTGACGATTGACCTATTTTAACTACACAAAAAGCAATGCGGAGCAAATAAATAAACTTTCTTACGCATTTAGATACAACTTTTATCAATTTTGCATGCTACTATACAAATTAATGACATTCACTTAGCCACCGGTGATAGATCTGCTAGACGTCCCCGTTATTATGCTTACACAATTAACGTTATAGGCTGCGACTCCCATCTCGCTTTTTTGTTTCCTGACTGGAGGAGACTATTTTTAAACAAAGCCCGCGGGACAGGAACCAAAGGATGAAATTGTTTGAATGGTTTTTAAGCACAGACTCACACAACTAAATCTAGCCAACCATTGCAAGCTAGCTATTCCATTTAGTAGATTACAATACACCAACGGAATATTGCCAAAACTATCATTGTTTACTTGCAAGCAATCCAACCAAATAGAATGGCAGCATCTGGCAACCCCCGCTAGTAATGACGCCATCGCTAGCTAACTTGGCTACTACAAATACTCGACAAATTAGAACAGTGTGTCGCTGGTAATACATTAACTATGCTTTTCATATTGCCCTTGATTAACCGTGTTTAAAACTGATATGTTCCCGTCAGGAAAGTGATTTTCAGTTACTTGGGGAATCCGAAACAATAAGCGGGGAAGGAGAACTCCTTTCACTGAAGAAACAAAAAGCGGACGAAGTCATAAAAAACAAATGCGACAAAGTGAATTGAGCGACACCTGGCTTGTTTTATAATTTCAAATGAAATTGTTGTAAGATTTAACACGCACAATACTTTATATAGTTTCCTTCCCTTTAAATTCAAACGTTCGCCCGCTGAGAGCGCCAAATAGCAATCTGACTATTGTTGTTAGCTAGCCTGCTAACGTTAGCTAGCTACCACGCCACGCTCCATATCCATGCTCTCCCATTGTTACAATGACCCCGTTGCAGATATAGTTTGCACGCGACAGACTAAAATTAAATGTAAGATCTGTAAAACACCAGCATTTGCGTTAATTTCTAAATGCAAATTGCGTAAATGGTAAATAACATTGGACTTACCGAACAAAAACTTTGAATCTTCACCGTTGTCTTTTTACACACTGCGCATGCCTTACTACTACTGCTGCATACAGCTGGGTATTAGAATGACATTAGCATAAAAAAACATGAACATAAAGCTTTCCATCGTAGAAACACCATATTAGGAGTGTAACGTGTCCGTTTGAACACAAATTCAACCAATTGGCGCACACTATGCATGGTATTTAACAATATGGGATTCTGGGAGTAGTAGTGAGTGTGGAAATGCTTTCCGTTTTATCCTATTTAAATCAACACCTCATTAGACTCCATGTCCCAGCAAGCATCGTATCATCAACGTATGAATGGACAATTAAAAAAAAGTATTTGAAATGGCGCGAATGAGTTTGTTTACATTTTTAAACCAGCATTTGTTGTTGTTACAAGTGTTGTTATCAGTGTTTGATTTCTCTGCTGGGTAAAGTTATCTTATTTTTGCTCTACAGTTCATATGGGGAATATATGGGGGCATTTACAATACCATCAATAACCATATAGCAATTTATAGTGTACCCATTCCAGTCAGTTATACTCCTTCAATAAAAATACAAAAAACATCCATATTAATGCATTTCTGTAATTTTATTCTTTATTTTTTTTTTTACACTGTACACATTTCCTCACTTAGTAAACACAACATTATACGGCTATGCCAATAAATGTACAACAGTATTGAAAAACAAAAATATATCTCCCAAGATGCTCATGTCGATTATAAATGGAATAGTACAACCAACACAATTCAGAAGTTGGCACAGGAAAGACATCCTTCACACCTACTTCTATCAAACTGCTGTTGTTATTCATCATCATATGCTGCACAGTAAGACAATTGGAGGAGGTCCAATGATTCTCATCTAGATCTTGGGTTGATTTTTTTGTGTGATGTGGATAATATTGCATAGCAGAAATACCAACAGTTCAGAGGAGAATTTTTTGCTCTATTTTGAATCTGGCCTTTTAAAGCAACCATATGTACCACTCATTATTAATTTAAGTGGCAAGCAGCTCATACAATTTTCACTACTGAAAAAACATGATGTTGTAAACCTGCCAGGAATGGGCAGAATAGGTGAGGAATAATGAGAAGTTGTTGGAAAGAAGGATGCACTGGTTAGAGGTATTTACACGAAGGCTGTCATTTTATAAATGACTCACTTTCTACCAAGCCATGGTTATGATGAGTACTGTACTGTTGAAGAGTTGTGTGTCAAGTGTGAAGCACTGACATGGCCGTATAGTGATACTTCTCCAACTGAATACATATTGTGCATCACTAGCATACGCTACATTATCTTATTCACAGGGGGAGCCAGGAGCCTCTTCTTAGGCCAAGTTATTCCATATAAAATAGTTGCATACTACAGTACTTCCAGGGGGATTGATCCAAATTTACACACTGTCATATTGATGTAGAGGAATCAGTTTCCCACCCTACACAAACATCTATACCATGTCATATTCATACTTATAAAGCATACTTCTACATCATTTGCTTCAAGCTCTGCATTATGACAGTTAGAATTAGAACAGAGCAAGCAACTTGACAGACATATCAAAATAATACTGTTCTTCTCTGAAAATATATTAACAGTTTTTGTTCCTTGTTTTCCTTTTTAGAATATAGCCATTGTCAGCAGTTCACAATAACAATGAAAATATTTAGCTTTCAATAAAGTAGTATACAACAGGTGGGTTATCTTCTTCAACAATGTGAAAATCATGGATCGTAATAGAAAACATATTCTTAACATCTAACAGCAACATTGTTGAGGATAAAAATAACAACACATTTTGAAAGGCTCATTGCACTTAATATATGGCAAATGTAACAGTAGCTTTAATATAAGCCAGAAATCGTCCCTTAATTGTTCAAGTCTCTTTCTGCACAAAAAGGTTTAATTGTTCTTTAGTGGTCCCTGACAGTCTTCCTTAGTCAGGTCCAATTGGTGTGAACGAAGGAGGGCCTAGATACCGATCCCTTTGACAAGTGAAGCTTCTAGGGTAATGTTGAACTCCTGCAAAGTCTGTAGCACTCTGATCAGAGAATTTACCAATGAGCGGTCCTTTATCAGTGCTGTGTCCTCGTACATTTGGACTGTGATTGGACAGTCTGTGAGGAGAGCGATCCAGTGGTGTAACAAATGGTCCCTAGGAAGAGCAGAGAGAAACAGGAAGTTTACCAGACTGACTTCAGGGAACTTTTTTAGTAAATCCTCATCCCTGCTAAAAGACAGGATAGGAAGGGCTCAAGCTTGGTTATGACTGAGGTATTATTTCCGTTGCATTTAGGCATGTCTGGTCTCGCTATGTGCCACTTAAAAAGATTTCTGACAAAGAACAAAGAGAAGGTATTTCATTGAAGTGGCAGGTGCATTTGAGCTACAGTACCAAGCCCTGTTCTGCCACAAAGGGCTAAGAGAGAGAAAGAGGAAGTCTGAGGTGTCATAACAGGTAGGATATATACTGTATGTTTTGAACTAGTGTGTGGAAGCTTAAAGTGGGATTATAAACTGGGTGGTTCGAGCCCTGAATGCTAATTGGCTGACAGCCATGGTATATCAGACCGTATACCACAGGTATGACAAAACATGTATTTTTACTTCTCTAACTATGTTGACAATCAGTTTATAATAGCAATAAGGCACCTCGGGAGTTTGTGGTATATGGCTAATATACCACGGCTAAGGGCTGTATCCCGAGTGGCTCAGCGGTCGAAGGCACTTCATCTCAGTGCAAGAGGCATCACTACAGTCCCTGGTTTGAATCCAGGCTGTATCACATCCGGACGTGATTGGGAGTCCCATAGGGTGGTGCACAATGGGCCCAGCGTTGTCCAGGGTAGGCTGTCATTGTAAATAACAATTTGTTCTTAACTGACTTGCCTGGTTAAATAAATAAAATATCCAGGCACGACACAAAACAGCCCTTAGCTGTGATATATTGGCCATATACCACACCCCCTCGTGCCTTATTGCTTAACTATACAACCATAAAAATATAATTGTATTTCTATGTATTCAACCTCCACAAATACACACATACAATGCTCAACAAGACAGGAAGACACACAGTGTGAGGGAGAATAACTGAAGCAGGAGCCGGGGAGGGATGACCCTAGCACTACACTACAAAAGAGGACAAAGCCGCCCACTCTGTTATCACAGTGATAAATGCTGTGCTGCTATTAGGGTTGCACATTTTGAGGTGGAAACTTTCCGTGGGAATTAACAGGAATATTTGGGAATTAACTGAAATATATGCAAATTAATAATAATACCATTTAAATGTAGATGTTTTTTGCATTGGATATATTTACCATATCATATGGAGCCAGAAACATAAACCTTTTACCTTATGATAAGTAGACATTATTGCAAATGATTAAATCCTTCCAATAGAAATAAAAAAAAAACGATTTAGTTACGAATTTATCTTCAATTAAATGAGTTGACTCTTCACATGGGATGATTTCACTGAACAACAAAAGAAAGGGAGTATTGAATGATCCCCAATGGTCCATCTCATCTCCCAAAAACGTTTTCAACATACATCTGTAAAATTATAGTCTAGAAACTAAAGCTTTGGTTGTCTTCCTCTAAGGCTTCCATGTCTTCTCCCAGGACCTCCTCAATGTTCACTTCTTGAACATCAGACTCCGAGGCCTCATCTTCACTGTCACTTTTTTTTTTACCTTGTTGGCTCGTTGCCAGGCTCAAAAGGCCTAAAATTTGCCCGGATGACCAACCAATTTCTCAGCCCTTGTATTGGTCAGTCTGTTGCGGGCTTTGGTGTGTGTGTTCCCAAACAAGGACCAGTTGCGCTCTGAGGTGGCTGATGTTGGTGGGATTTGGAGGATGATGGAGGCAACAGGGGAAAGAGCCTCAGATCCACAAAGTCCCTTCCACCAGGTGGCTGATGAGATATGTTGGCACGACTGCCATATTGCATCTCCATCCCAAAGTCCTTGCTTGGAAGTGTACTTTGCCAGACTGCCAAGAACCTTGCCCTCATCCAGGCCAAGGTGGCAAGACACGGTAGTGATGACACCATAAGCGTTGTTGATCTCTGCACCTGACAGGATTTTCTTGCCAGGATACTTGGGGTCCAACATGTACGCTGCGGTGTGTATGGGCTTCAGGCAGAAGTCTTCACGCTTTTTGATGTATTTCAGAACTGCAGTTACCTCTGCTTGGAGCAACAGTGAAATGGGCAGTGCAGTACGGATTTCTTCTCTTACAGTGCCTTGCGAAAGTATTCGGCCCCCTTGAACTTTGCGACCTTTTGCCACATTTCAGGCTTCAAACATAAAGATATAAACCTGTATTTTTTTGTGAAGAATCAACAACAAGTGGGACACAATCATGAAGTGGAACGACATTTATTGGATATTTCAAACTTTTTTAACAAATCAAAAACTGAAAAATTGGGCGTGCAAAATTATTCAGCCCCTTTCAGTGCAGCAAACTCTCTCCAGAAGTTCAGTGAGGATCTCTGAATGATCCAATGTTGACCTAAATGACTAATGATGATAAATACAATCCACCTGTGTGTAATCAAGTCTCCGTATAAATGCACCTGCACTGTGATAGTCTCAGATGTCCGTTAAAAGCGCAGAGAGCATCATGAAGAACAAGGAACACACCAGGCAGGTCCGAGATACTGTTGTGAAGAAGTTTAAAGCCGGATTTGGATACAAAAAGATTTCCCAAGCTTTAAACATCCCAAGGAGCACTGTGCAAGCGATAATATTGAAAAGGAAGGAGTATCAGACCACTGCAAATCTACCAAGACCTGGCCGTCCCTCTAAACTTTCAGCTCATACAAGGAGAAGACTGATCAGAGATGCAGCCAAGAGGCCCATGATCACTCTGGATGAACTGCAGAGATCTACAGCTGAGGTGGGAGACTCTGTCCATAGGACAACAATCAGTCGTATATTGCACAAATCTGGCCTTTTGGAAGAGTGGCAAAAAGAAAGCCATTTCTTAAAGATATCCATAAAAAGTGCCGTTTAAAGTTTGCCACAAGCCACCTGGGAGACACACCAAACATGTGGAAGAAGGTGCTCTGGTCAGATGAAACCAAAATTGAACTTTTTGGCAACAATGCAAAACGTTATGCTTAGCGTAAAAGCAACACAGCTCATCACCCTAACCACACCATCCCCACTGTCAAACATGGTGGTGGCAGCATCATGGTTTGGGCCTGCTTTTCTTCAGCAGGGACAGGGAAGATGGTTAAAATTGATGGGAAAATGGATGGAGCCAAATACAGGACCATTCTGGAAGAAAACCTGATGGAGTCTGCAAAAGACCTGAGACTGGGATGGAGATTTGTCTTCCAACAAGACAATGATCCAAAACATAAAGCAAAATCTACAATGGAATGGTTCAAAAATAAACATATCCAGGTGTTAGAATGGCCAAGTCAAAGTCCAGACCTGAATCCAATCGAGAATCTGTGGAAAGAACTGAAAACTGCTGTTCACAAATGCTCTCCACCCAACCTCACTGAGCTCGAGCTGTTTTGCAAGGAGGAATGGGAAAAAATTTCAGTCTCTCGATGTGCAAAACTGATAGAGACATACCCCAAGCGACTTACAGCTGTAATCGCAGCAAAAGGTGGCGCTACAAAGTATTAACTTAAGGGGGCTGAATAATTTTGCACGCCCAATTTTTCAGTTTTTGATTTGTTAAAAAAGTTTGAAATATCCAATAAATGTCGTTCCACTTCATGATTGTGTCCCACTTGTTGTTGATTCTTCACAAAAAAATACAGTTTTATATCTTCATGTTTGAAGCCTGAAATGTGGCAAAAGGTCGCAAAGTTCAAGGGGGCCGAATACTTTCGCAAGGCACTGTACAACTGCAAACAGAGTCTGAACATCAGACAGGATGGCATTGTCTCCCTCAATCCGTGCAATGGCTACAGCTATAGGTTTCAGGAGTTTCAGGCTGCTTACCACTCTCTTCCAGAATACATCATCCAGTATGATCCTATTGATGGGGCTGTCCATATGGGCAGACTGTGATATAGCCATTTCTTGGAGAGACTCCTTCCCATTGACAGGAGACTGTCAAGCATGATGACAACACCACCCCAATGAGTGTTGCTGGGCAGCTCAAATGTGGTGCTCTTACTCTTCTCACTTTGATTGGTGAGGTAGATTGCTGCTATAACTTGATGACCCTTCACATACCTAACCATTTCCTTGGCATTTCTCTGACTACGTTCCTCCATTGAGTAAAAAAACTTCTGATTCCAGGAGGACCATGAGCTGTTGCTATCGATAAGGTGTCTGATTCATCATTTTCACCTCGAATAGAAGTAGAGGGACATTTATCAGAGGTTGCTTGTTGTGAGCGCTGAGGGAACATTATGCACCTTATGATTCTGCATCTTTGTTGCATTCTTCACATTTGATTTGGCACAGTATTTGCACATGTACACAGCTTTTCCTTCTACATTAGCTGCAGTGAAATGTCTCCACACATCAGTGGCATTTTCCTGTAAAGATTTGAAAATAATTAGTAAAAAAAACAGAATACAATTCCATGTACAGATAAATAGTTAAGCAGTTAGATTAAACAACTCTTTTGTAAGATACATGTTTTAAAATGAAACATGTATGGAAACAGGTGAATTAACACTCCTCAGTTAGCAGGCTCAAGCAAGCTAAAACCCACATGGTAGCAAAAACGAACTAGCAGAAATTGTTAACAAGTTAGAAATGATTTAAAAACACTTTACTATTTACTAGTTATATTAAATATATTCATACCACCCAGTATTGTAATCAAAACTTACTAGAAAACATGTCGTCCTTGGCTCAGACAAGGAAGTGCAGTAGTGTGGGCTCAATAGCGTCTAATTAGTGTGCAAGATCTTGAGAATCAGTTGTACATGTGATGGAAGAGTGCACTGCACATGTGATGGAAGAATGCACTGTGCATGCAGAGGGTTGCAATTCCATTGCATTTGGGATAGTTTAACCAAAATATGCCCCAAGAGCTAGAATTGCTAACCTAGAATAAGTTCACTGTTATAAGCTAACTTTTTTGATGAATTTAAGCTAAATTCCCCAATTCCCGGGCCCTTTGCAACCCTAGCTGATATTAGAGAGATAATGAAAACACCTCTCTTTCAGTTGAATTGAAGATGTCTTGTAAAACATCTCAAGCAATCTAATTTGCCCTTTTGACCAGGACATTTAGTGCTGTACAATGAATTCCCATTCAAATATTCCTGATGATAGCTGTTGTTCTGAGAGTGTTTGTGAGGCTACAGAGGAGATATTACCTGGCACCCAGACACACCAGCATCTGGAACTTCCCATCCTTGCCTATGTTCCTAGATGTGCTGTTGATGGCCCGCATGAAGCGACAGAAGTGGCGTACTCTGGTTTGCCAGTTCTCCTCTGGAGTCACCTCCCTCTGCTCAGCACTCTCAAAGTACACTTGTGACTTTTCTATAAGGAGAAATCACAGACAGAAGACATTGATAAGCGCAGCCTCATCCAATAGCATGACACGGAAGACACTGTATACTGTATATTCAGGTGTAATGGTTGTGTATTGGAGGCTTTACCTAAGAAATCCCAGATGAAGACATTCTTAAAGAGGCGTGGGGATTTGAAGCCATGCTGGAACACCTGCTCTAAAGCCCAGACTAGACCATACTCCCCACACAGCAGAAGGGTCAGACTGCCCCTCTATAGAAAAACAGACAGGGAAAGAAAAAGTGTGACCGATGTTGTCTACTTTCAAAGTACCCTGGTCCAACACATCAGTTGTGGCCATATGAAACTGTTCATTCGGAACACATGTGAGTGAGACTATGATCAGTGTTGCATGCAGTGTACAGATAGAGGACCCACTGTCTCCTTCACTGTGATGAATAATAGACAATGTGGTGGGGGGTTGTGTCTCTCACCTCCTTCTCTGGCTTGTGGAAGTGCTTCACTATCCCATTGATGGCCTCTCCCACTCCTTCTTGGATCTGACTAGTGTTCAACTCTGGATGATGGGAAAGAGTCGGACAAAATCAGTCAATGCCAGCAGACACAAGACCATCAAAGTGACACACCGGTAGCGTTTGCCAG
Organism: Oncorhynchus tshawytscha; assembly: GCF_018296145.1. Taxonomy (NCBI): domain Eukaryota; kingdom Metazoa; phylum Chordata; class Actinopteri; order Salmoniformes; family Salmonidae; genus Oncorhynchus; species Oncorhynchus tshawytscha. Next base: position 71,041,086 of record NC_056432.1, read on the forward strand.
CCGAGAGTACTTAGCACCTCTTAACAGAGTGCCGGGCGTAATTTGCAAACCGATTCTACATGTAGATTCACACAGAATTTTTTTCAGTCCGACGTCTGCCAGAGAGGGTGGTCCCTAAAACACACCACGGTGAAAAAACTGCAGACGTACGGGAGAGCAACATTTGGGGCTGTGTGTGTAGTCCCTTGGTGAAGATTATTGGTTAATATTGATGACGATTTTTGCAGTGTATTCGAATGGTCACTCACTTGGTTTGCTGTTTGGTGAGATGGTGACGAACCTTCTCATCATTCCAGGGGACTGCTGCATGGGGGGCGTGCGACACATTCTGTCCTCATTCTCTGAGTTTGGTGTCACTAGCTCTCCCACCAGGACCCTCTCCAGACTGCCATCGTCCACCCCCTTCCCCAGCCACCGGCCACACGGGAACCTACACACACACACACACACACACACACACACACACACACACACACACACACACACACACACAATATAATATAGCAATATAACAGTTAACCAAAGCTTCAACAGGGTCTTCCTTGTGAGTAGATGCCACTGAAATCTCCAGCATAAGGCAGCTGCTACCAAATATTTCACTTACTTGTAAGCATGACCTGTGATCTCATTCCGGACCATAACATACTCCACAAGCCACTTGGCATAAAGACCGGAGTTATCATGGCCCATCTGCACTGTGGTCAGCTTGCCCAGGTTCTGGCACTGTGACACAGAGAGAAGGCAAAGAGCAAAGGTCATGTTGAGGTGAATATATATTGATATTATTATCAAAATACCAAGAATATGCAATCTTGAGGGGAGCACCAACCTCAAAGGTGATCTCCTGAGTGTGCTTGGGGACCTGGAGCACCCCGGTCTCAGCCAGCTCCCCAGACACACACACCCAGGGGTTGGCTGTGAACATGGAGCCTCCTAGTTTCTTACTGGGAATCACCAGCACATGGTATGGGATCACTGTGGGACAGAGAAGAGAGGGAAGCCTGAAATCACTCAGTCAAGTACAGTATGGTCACAAGAAGAGCTACCTCTGTCTTCAATATATTTTTCAGTAAGCATCTCAAATCAAGGAAAAAGGTTTAGCCAGGAAATAAGTCTAATTCATCTATTACTCTAATCTAATGAAGTCTAACCAGCTTCTGGTTAAATAGTGTTCAGTGTCGTGGCCAGGTTGTATGGTATTTGCTGGCACTCACTGATAGTTGTGAAGACATTGGTGAAACAGAAGTAGTCCACAGCATTGAAGGAGAGGAGGTGGTACAGGAACTGCTCTTTCTCATCGTCACAGCGCAGAAAAGCATAACGCTTGTATAGTTTCCTGCAAAAGAAACAAAAGCAACAAATAAAATCACAAAAAAATAAGTTTAGCATTTCATATGATGTAATGATCATAGATTGAACAATAACAGTCTGAAGCCTAATAGGCTGAATCAGTAGCTGATGAATGTGTTTTCCTTGATAAACAAATGGAGAATGGTAATGGAACGGTCACAATGCAATACCTCCATAATGAATCGGCCTGAAGGTGACCCACTTCACCACCATCTCATCAATTATAAAAAACATTGTAAATGTTTAATAGGTGATTGTACTGACGTTTGGATCTGTCAAAAGAGCTCATGTATTATACATGCATAGTTTTCAGACATCAGGTTGATTCATGTGTGTGAGACTGAGTGGGACATTCCAATAAAAACTAGTGAGGATTTATGAGGAGACTGACTTAAAGGGAATGGGGTATTATCCCAATTACTGAAGCAGAGGCTCTGACAAAAAGTACACATGTTGTGTTTAGCTTGATTTGCCAGTTGTATACTAGGTCCTTGTTGTTTTGCTCACTTTGTAAGTTCATGGTCAGACAGCAGCTTTTTGAGGTGCCTGGACAGCAGTTTCTTCTCCATGGAGAGCCTCACCCAGGCCCTGGCCTTGCCCACGTCTGTCTTGATCTCCCCAATATTCTGGATGTGTCTACGGAGGATATAGTACACAGCACAGAGGTCAGAGGAGAAAAACATACACAAATACACACATATACAAACAGTCATCCTTTCAGAGATGGTCTATAATGTTGTAGCATGTTTTGCATCCTTTGGCCAAGGTGAACACAAACCACAAATCTAATATATGATAAGATGCAAAAGCAGTGACAGTCCCTCTGAACAAGGTGATAGACCTCTGCTGCATGTTGTTTTCACCACTGTTCTAGATTCCAAAGCATGCAGGGCTGAGAGGGGGTAGCCAGCCCAGCCAGGAAGAAGCCTTGGCCAGCCCCAGACTCCCTAGTGTTTAAGCCAGCCTCCTGTCATCGCTCCCAGCCACTATCAAGCCCTTCGTGTCCAGACACATTCCCTTCCACTCTACCTCTGCAAGTAAGCACTGCACTGTCTGCGCTATAAGTGCTCCCCATGCACCCCTCCTCCCCCCACTCTCACGAATTAACCCAATTTCCTCCACTCCCCTCTGTTCCCCATGGCAAAATATCAACATTCACAATGCAGATTGTTATTGCATGAATGATATTGTAAGAAAAACAATGGTTATCTGCAATCTGCAGACTAACTACAGGAATCCACCTCCTGTAGAATAGAAGAAAAATGTCAAATAATAAAGAGCACAGCAAGGTAAATATGAAATGTTGATATGTAGAATGAAGCAACCTGGTCAACCTTTATTGTCCACTTTTAAGTAAAGATACCCAAATATAAATATTTATCGATTAAAATGTGCTCGTATATCAATGTGACAACACACAAATGAAAAAGCACCAATGGAAAATTCTGGATCGTTGGAAAGAAAACATGACGTGTGTCTGTGCAGACGTGTGATCAGAGTAGACTTCTACAAGACTACGCCACAGCCATGGGTAGGCCGTCATTGGAAATAAGAATTTGTTCTTAACTGACCTGCCTAAATAAGAAATAAACAGCTGCCTGGTATTGCCCTGAGCCAGACCCCCCTCTCCCTGGCTTGGTCTGCAGGGGGTCTGCAGGGGAATTAGGCTGGAAGTAACATGCTGTCACACAGATCAGCCC